>NW_028245129.1:0-112000 GCF_964263255.1 Lissotriton vulgaris
CCTGCCCACCCTCTCCATTCTGCCCTCCCTCTCTATCCTGCCCTCACTCTCCATCCTGCCCTCACTCTCCATCCTGCCCTCCCTCTCCAGCCTGCCCTCACTCCCTCCTGCCCACCCTTTCCTCCTGCCCTCCCTCTCCATCTCTCTCTCCCTCCTGCCCTCTCTCTCCCTCCTGCCCTCCCTCTCCCTCCTGCCCTCCCTCTCCCTCTCCCTCCTGCCTCCCTCTCCCTCCTGCCCTCCCACTCCCTCCTGCCCTCCCACTCCATCCTGCCCTCCCACTCCATCCTGCCCTCCCACTCCTCCTGCCCTCACTCTCCTGCCTGCCCTCACTCTCCATCCTGCCCTCACTCTCCACCCTGCCCTCACTCTCCTGCCTGCCCTCTCCCTCCTGTACACCCTTTCCTCCTGCCCTCTCTCTCCCTCCTGCCCTCTCTCTCCCTCCTGCCCTCTCTCCATCTCTCTCTCCATCTCTCTCTCCCTCCTGCCCTCCCTCTCCCTCCTGCCCTCCCTCTCCCTCCTAACCTCCCTCTCCCTCCTACCCTCCCTCTCTCTTCTGCCCTCCCTCTCTCTTCCGCCCTCCCTCTCTCTTCTGCCCTCCCTCTCTCTTCTGCCCTCCCTCTCCCTTCTGCCCTCCCTCTCCCTTCTGCCCTTTCCTCCTGGCCACCCTTTCCTCCTGGCCACCCTTTCCTCCTGCCCTCCCTCTCCATCTCTCTCTCCCGCCTGCCCTCTCTCTCCTTCCTGCCCCCTCTCTCCCTCCTGCCCTCACTCTCCCCTCCCTCCTCTCTCCCCCTCTGCCATCTCACTGTGTGTGTGTCTGTCTGTGTCAGCCTTCAGCTTCCTCAGCGCACACACCCAGACAGCCGCACCAAAGTACTTAGCAGGTCTTTAAAAGACCATTTACATGTTATTGAGGCTTTGTTGAAGCGCCCCTGCATCTCCACTCTGACCATCACCTCTCGCCCGGCCCCACAGAGCAGAGGCTTTGTCGTATTTCACCTCTTAGCGCCCCTGCATCTCCACTCTGCTTTATGGGGGCCCTGGGAGCAGTGATTGTCAGAGTGGAGATGCAGAGGCGCTAAGAGGTGAAATACAACAAAATCTCTGCTCTGTGGGGGCCGGGGGAGCGGTGATTATCAGTCTCGGAGCCGTCTTAGTCAAGCGCTACTGATTATCAGTCTCGGAGTCGTCTTAGTCAAGCGCTGCTGCAGCGGTGTTTGCTAACATTATTTTTTTAAGCACAGGTATGATTGCAAGGTCCACGGGCCGCCAAGGAAGGCTTGCGGACCGCTGGCGGCCCGCGGGCTGTACTATGAGTACCCCTGCTCTAGAGAATCCTTAAAACTGCTGAAGTTTACTTTGTATGCCATGTATTTTCTTTCCTTATCATTAATGGGATTCCTGACAGTGGTTGAGTAAAAACTCATAGATAAAGGCACATTTCATATCTGCAGGGTAGGGTTTTGCCAAAAAAGGTTAGGTTAATCTCAATATGTGAACCATGATTAGTGAGAACAATAAATAGATCTTTGAGCACTCACCCAGCCCCCTCTAAACATAGTGGTGTAACACAGGCCCCCACAGGCCCCGTGGTGCTGCAGCCCGCAAGCTGCAGGGGGCCCACTCAGCACAATACTCTGGCCTGCGAGCTCTGGTGTGCACACAACATAAAAGAAAATAGCTACTAGCTTTTTTTAAACATACTTTTATTGGTTTTATTCATGTTATCATTACAATCGAGCATAGCATTATTATAGGTTTCAGGAATCATCAACATAATACACAGTACACAGTTGGTCTTCCAATCTTACATTCAGTGACATATGACTTTTCCATTGTACTTGCTATAGTCAAACAGTTCATGTATGTATTTTATGTATGTATTTGGTGTATTTCAATGTAGCTTTCCAATATAGGATGGCTGTTTTGAGCAACAAGGGTATTTTAGAGACAGGCAAAAGCAGTCTGTGCTTGCTCCCATACCCCCTGGCTGTGCTTGCTTCCCCGCCCCCTGGCTGTGCTTGCTTCCCCGCCCCCTGGCTGTGCTTGCTTCCCCGCCCCCTGGCTGTGCTTGCTTCCCCGCCCCCTGGCTGTGCTTGCTTCCCCGCCCCCTGGCTGTGCTTGCTTCCCCACCCCCTGGCTGTGCTTGCTCCCCCGCCCCCTGGCTGTGCTTGCTCCCCCGTGTGTGTGTGTGTATGTGGCTCTGGGTATGTGTGTGTGTGTGTGGCTCTGGGTATGTGTGTGTGTGGCTCTGGGTATGTGTGTGTGTGTGTGGCTCTGGGTATGTGTGTGTGTGTGTGGCTCTGGGTATGTGTGTGGCTCTGGGTATGTGTGTGTGTGTGGCTCTAGGTGTGTGTGTGTGTGGCTCTAGGTGTGTGTGTGTGTGTGTGGCTCTAGGTGTGTGTGTGGCTCTGGGTGTGTGTGTGGCTCTGGGTGTGTGTGTGGCTCTGGGTGTGTGTGTGTGTGTGTGGCTCTGGGTGTGTGTGTGTAAATGCAATAGGTCATGCATTTGCGAGCGATTAACCTATTGGCATTGCAAATGACAATGCCATTTATTTAACGAGTAAGCTATTGGCGGTGTAAATGACAATGACGTTTATTGAAGATTAAAAAAATAAAAAAAATGTCATGAGCAATGCCAATAGCTCTACCTTTAATAATGCCGAGACCATTGCATTGTAAATGCTTGTTCTTTCTGATGCCTGGCAGCTAGAAACCATGAACGTGAATGAGGATAAAAAAAATATATATATTCGGTGGCCTAGGTAGAAATAAAATGCATAGCTCGGGTTACCACCAGCAGTGTAGCTAAATGTATGGATGCCATATTGAATGCCACATTTTGTAACATTTTTTCCATTAAATGGCACCAGTGTGGAGAAAAGACTGAAGGAAGGTGATGAGGGAGTATGTGCGGACCAAGTGACGGACCTCTGCTCAATGCTAAATTTCAGTATAAACAGATGTTATGAGATAATTTACATGTTTTACACCTAGTAGGAATTCACAAAGAAATTTCTGGCAAGCATAAACTCATTTATGGGTGCAGATCTCTCTGTCGTCAGTACAGAGCGCTCTATAGCCACAAATCACACTCAAGTAGTGTAACGTGGTTGGTCCAAGCAGTGCTTTGCTACAGACTTTGGAGACGTCCACAAACTTGTATGTTTGTGGGTCTTTGCAAGAGCTGATCTATCTTCTTTTCATCATGGAATGGTTTGGAGATTTACCGCAGCACCAGTGTGGTGTAGATCCCATAACAGTGTGGAAAGGCAGTGGATCACCCCCAAATTTGCTGGGGCTGTAGGAGAAGGGCTTTGTTAATAGGAAAACATATACCTCACTGTGACAAAGGTGCATTTGCACAGAGGAACCCATTGCCGCTGTGCAGAGTTCTCCTATATAAAGAACTCAGCACAGTGGGAATAGAAGCCCATATAGAAAGTCACATGGCCTTCCCACGGTTAAACCTGGGAAGGTCATGTGAAGATACAGTTTTCTCCTGGGAATGTTTGTGAATAGTAAATTGTCTGAAACATATATTCAGGCAGAGGTGCAAAGCTATGCCTGTATATGCACTACATTTTTGTGACTCTGGCCCTCACTCCCCAAGTGACAATGGACCTGGTACCTCCTAAAGTACTGCGAGGAGAGACAACCTTCACCAGGGTTTGTCTAAATTTGAATAGAATGGGGAATGTTGCAGAAGTGGGCGACAAGATACTCGGAATTAAAGTACAATGAAAAAAGAATGAAGCAAAAAAGAAGCTGGCTGGCTGTCATCTGAACGATCTATTGGGAGTGAGCATTAGAGGCAGGAAAAACATGAAATTGCAACTAACCACTTTCGTCACAAATTGCAAATGTATTAGTTGTGTATTGTAATGTGCAATGGACGTGTCCGTAATATTAGAAGAGTATCTTTGCTCAGAGAGGAAAAAGATGGTATAGGTTTTTGAAATGCAAAGTCTCCCAGAGCATGGAAAGAAATATAAAAGAATAGTAAATAAGGGATAATTTAATCAGAAGAATATTAAGCTGCCTTTTCTAAAATGACAGTTTTTAAATTGGGTCATTTTGCTTGACCCACCTTCGTAATTAAACTGCATATGTGTGTATTGTTTTCTGTATGTTTAAAGGAGCGAAGTGCACCACTAATGTTTCCTACGAGGAAAATTGACTTGTAATAAGTAGATTCAATGTAGGGTGGGTGCGTCTGTGAATATTTTTCGTCGTGCATGTGTCTGTTGGTTGCTGATGGAAAAAGATTGGACACATTGACTGCAACGCTGTGTATGGCTGACTGTGGCAGGCATACTTTAACCCAGATCTTCGCTCTGAAAAATGGGCAATCCCTTTCTTCCTTCCGGGCGAGCAAGCGAAGAGGTAGGTGGAGATACCTAACACTACAAAGAGAAATATTTCATGCCTCAGTCTTGACACAGGTGCCTGCTCCGACCGACCTAAGGAGAACAGTCCTTAAAATAGGAAAGAAAATAACAGCAAAATGTTTACCCTCTACTATTCTTATCATTCACACTACTATGAGGGTACAGGTCAGTAATCAATTGATACCTGCACCCCGATTCTCCAATCCCTTAGTTAGTTAGTTAGGGTAGGGATAAGATTTCTCTTTTACAAAACCATCCCCGGTCCTGATGAAATGCCATGGATCCCTCCTGGACCATTAAAGTGTGGCACATGTTGATCCACACCACTTGAACTCACCACTAAATTGTGTTTCCTCATTGTTGGGAATTTACAATTTAGATATAGTTTTTAACCTTAACAGGGGGACCCAGGGTTAAATCTCACCCGCAGGGTACCTCTGTGGTATTTTATACCCACTGACTCACTTGTTCCACACATCTGCACTCACCATTACGGCGTTCTACTAAAACATCTCCACCAAAGAGCCCTCTTGCTGGGGCCCGTGGGGTATTGCAGCACCGACCCCAAGAGGAGAAAAACGCCCAACGATGAAGCATGACGCCTTCACAGGTGGGTGAGGGCACAACACCTACAAAGGAAGATCCTCCCCCAGTATCAACATTCTTCCTGTATTATGTCACTTCTTTAGGAACAGCTACCCCCGTGTGTGCTACAGATCCCTTTCTTCAGCCTTTGTAGATTGGAGACTGATGTTGGAAGATGCCCTTGAAAAGAAACCACTTCTGGTAGAGGAAAAAGCAGATGGGACCAAAACCCCTACATATGACAGACCAGTAGAGGCTGGACTCACAGAGAGGATCCAAGGGACCAGATCTGGGGATTCCTGGGTGATAATATCGTGTTAACAAGCAGGAAACCCACAGGAGGTTACTGGGAGCAATTGAAAATGTTGCAACACATTCCCCTGCTGGCCCGTCTCCCTTATATACGAAACATAAACTGGAATGGGATATTTAGCTGCAGCAACAGGGGACTTGGAAGCAGTGTTTTACTTGCGTAATTCAGAGGGTGAGAGCATGTGGTGGCCACTTTTTAAAAGTAGTGGTAGGACGGGGGGAGGAAGAGGGGCTCAGTTTAATAAACAAAAAAATGTTCACTTACCTGTAAAGGTCCGCCACCTACCCTCCATCATCCTCTCTTCCTGGTGGAACTACACAGTCTCCCAGACTCCCCTAAGCCAATCATGACACTGCAGCAGCAGCATGACAATGCCGTCGTGATTGGTCTGTGTGGCCAGGTTCAGCGCTCAGACAGGGATTGGGGGCCTGTGCATGTTTTCTTTACCCGGCTGTGCAAAACAGCCAGGTGGAGAAATGCTAAAAGCGCATGGCTGGTTAGCCCGCCCAAGACGGCATGCCAAACCGTCATGTGCACTTAGTGTGCACATTATACCACTGCTCCTCCCTTTCTTTGTGACACAGCCCAACCCTGCCCTGCCCTAACCTGGCTCGGACTCCATACAGAGGAATAAAATTATAATAACGTACTGTTATAAACGTTGTGTTATCTTTTTTTCTTTTCTTTTAGACTCAGTGGGATGACGCTCCTCTGCCTTAGCGGAGGAGCTGCTGCTGGTGAGAGCTCCAAAAAGTTAGTCCTTGGACTGCGAATCATAATAAAATTCAAAATGGCACCCGTACGACCAAAATGCAGAACAAAAAGGAAAAACAGGACCCAAACAGCAGGCCTCCAGCTCGAGTCAACCTGCAACATCCCTGAAGGCAGCCACCACCACAGAGATAAGCTCTGGCACTAGACCTGTGCCCCACTTTCCTCATCATGGCTCAAAATCTCAGCACGCAGTGCATGCACGGCAGAGATGCTGTAACAAATACTTTCTATATAAATTTGCTTAATACAAATAATGACTCACTGTATGAGAAATGACTTCCATTTTAAGTTAAATTAAAGAATCAGGCTGTAATGACTGAAAGTTTAAACACATTGTATTATTGGTCTTAGGTAAGAGAGTTACCTGAAATGGGTTTGCTTTTTATCATGTTTTATCTAACAATGACATTTTATACAGACTAACCCTGGGTGGAGTTCGCGAAACTCAGCAAAGTGAAAAATAATATCTGCTGCACTACGTGGAGCTCCGCAAGTGGCGGAGTACAATACAAAAATGCTGTTCACGTTGATTGAACAGTGCTGGATGCTTGTCCGCACTCTGCAATCATTGCGAATGGCACCATAGACAGTGCAAGTGGTCCCTGCTTTCTTTTTCTGCTGCTCGAGTAGATTTTTACTCGAGCAGCAGCTTTCTCAACGCAAACAGGCAGTTTCTTAACGCGAGGTGTCGCGAGCATTCGCAACCACTCGCAATGAGAAACCTGACCACCCCCGGGTTGAGAAATCTCGCCGAGAGGTTGATTTTCCATGCTCGCGCTCACCAACTTGACATCGATTTCGACCGAGGAAAGATCTCACCAGAATGTTGATTTTCCTCGCTTGCCGTCGCCAACTTGACATTGATGAACATGAGCGAGCAAAAAAAATTTGCTTCGCAGAGCGGAGTGGAGTTTTTCTGAACTCCACGAGCTCCGCGTAATGTGGAAAACTCTGCGAGCAGAGCAGAGTTCTCCACCCAGGACTGTCACAGCGATTCCAATGCTGCCGACGGATGTGTCATTGAACCACCGTCCCGGACCAATTTCATTCATGATTTTTGGTACACATGCCACAGGTCGTACAGAGTATCAAGCTGAGTCCTACCGGCCATGATTCCTCAACTGTCCACTGCACCCCTGTCTTGAAAAAGACCCGCTGTGACCTCCAACTGGGGCACCACAGGGTCGAAACATCGACGCTCCTTCTGGGGTCCAGCTCAGCCAGGATTCCGACAAGAAAAATAGGAACCCTTGGTCAAAAATCACTAGCTGGCCTCCTAAACTGTTGTATATATTTGTACATATGTAATTGCCTACACTGTATGTACTTTTGAGCAATTGTAACTCTATTGTCACTAAACTGCACTTTTTGCCACACATGTTGACAGTCTACCATGTATTGTGAAAATATCATTGAATGACGTAATTCTGATAAAGTGATACAGTATAGTCAAACAGATGATCTTCTGTTTTATTTGTTGAAATTCTATTTTTGCAAATCAAGGTGTATCTGAGAGCTTCCGTCCTAGAGTGCAATTTATAGCAGTTGTAAAAGCAATTTTGTTTTACCCAACAGAACCAACTTTTCGCTTAATCGCATACTACCCAGGTTCTGAGGAACACAGGGTTACCCCTTTTCTTTAATCATACAAACCATCCAGACCTCGACAGCCCGGCTCTTCCTGATGCTCCCACACAAAACTCGCATCACACCACACCTCAGGGATCTCCACTGACACCCTGATACACAAACGCACTCATTTCAAACACACATTCAAGGCACTACACAACTCAGGCCCCACCCACCTTAACAGTTGCATTCATTCCACCAACAATCCACCAACCATTCAGACACCTCCACAAGACTCCTACTTCCACACAGCCTATGCATGTGCAGAACCAGATCAGAAGGATGGACGTTCTCTTACATCGCTCCTACGCCACTGAACGACCTCAAACTGCACACCAGAGCCACCTCCACTCGTCTTGGATCCCCTAGAAGCTGAAGACCTGGCTTTTTAATCAATCAACCTACCCTAGGCAGGGCTGGGTAAACACACCTGCTTAGCATCAGAATACGCTCGCGGAGACAATGCACTTTACAAATACAAATAACATAACAGATTAATCAAAATTAAAATCTTTCTGGCGCCCTCCCCTCCCTCCCATGACCTCCTCCTCAAGGGATTCCCTCACTACCACCCAGCAAAAGGGCCCCTCATCTCTCCATACACCCTCTCTCGCATACATTTAATTTGTTTTAAAGCGCTAGTAAAGGCTGGCTTTACTAATCAACTCAGCTATCGACAAAAAATACATATCTGTTCCTTGCTGCAGGCACATTAACCCTCTGTGCTACTTTATAGTGAGTCAAAGCTGCCACGAGACAAACTTCTGATCTCTCTCTGTGGCAGGATCATTACCACAGGAGTCATCTTGACATTTTTATTGCTGCCTGACATCTGGATGCACAGGACATTCTGCATCAGCTGCTTTTAAATCGGTAGTTACTGCTACACACAGCGCACCCATTCGAAGTCAGTTCCACCAAAAAAGGTCAGCGCCCATTGCGGCCGCACCGGTCGCACTGCCCTAGAGTTGACCCTGCCGAGCTGACCATGTTCACCGTAATAGCACCAGGAAACAGCTGCTCCTTTGCCTCGATAATGCGCTATGCTGCGGAATTCAAGCAACAGCTCAACTAGAATAAAAACACTTCTATTCTCACCTCGCGACACCAATCAAACCAAAATCTAGGCTAAAAGGGGGTTCAGTCTTTCCAAATGAGGTCGCACACTGCTCATCCCATCAGCGTGTGACACCGAGCATGATCAGGCTGCTAACCTTTCTCTGAGCAGGCAGTTCAGGTTTGTGGACGCTGCTGTATGTTTGCCACTAACCATCACACGCACGTGTAAGTGCTGCTCTTTGATAATAATTACTATAAAAGCAGCAATACAATGATAATAATAATTAGCGCGCGCGCTGTAAACAGAACTGCTATTTTACCCACTCTAATGGTGCCTCGTTTATTGACCGCTGAGTCAGTGAGCGAACTTTGTGACCTGCAGATCCGCCCAGAGCCATCCCAGAGGTGAGCAATGCAGCATGGAGGCACAGCGCATTAATTTCACAGGATCGAGAGAACAAGCTTCGATTAAAAGGAGTTTTTGTCACACAGACCTGGGAAAGTCCAGGTAAGAGTGGCAGGACAATTATTAGGGTGGGTTTGTGTGTGTGGGGGAGGGGAGGGGGTGGGACGGGGGGGGGGGGGGCGGGGATAGCCTGGGGACGTTTGTATCAACGCAGCCCTCTGATGGTCCAGGAGAGCAGAGTCACAGACTGTAGGGAACATGGAAGTTACCTACTCAACATGATGGTGCTTTACTGCCGAAATTTACAAACCACGATAAACAAGTGTGAAAGTTAATAATCCCAGAGAATAAAGTAACATTCTATAAAAGAAAAAACAAAAACTGCAAAACACCACTAGTTTAAAAGTATCCTTTGATGGATGGGTCTCTCACTGCTCACCTCCTATTCTGTTGAGAAAACACTGCTGGAGGAAGCTGACAGCACCTGGGGGGCTTAGTGGAAGAAGTTCATGGTAAAGGAGTCTGCTGCCACTGAGAAAGCACTGCCGAGGAAGATGCCACCATCTGCCATCCAGAAGCACCGAGGAGGAATTCATGCGGAAAGGCCACGCTGCAGGGACCCCCTGGCACCGGGAAGGCACTGCCGAGGAAGATGCCACCATCTGCCATCCAGAAACACCGAGGAGAAATTACTGGGGAAAGGCCACGCTGCCTCATCATCCAGTGGATGCGTGTCTTTCTGAAAAATAAATATTTTTTATATATGTACATCTAAAGGTCGATGGAAGAATAAATGAGTAAGTAAGTGTCTAAATAGATGACTTTTTTTTTAAATTGATTGTATAACTGACTGATTAATTGTATCTTTTTTTTTCTTTTCCAAAAACCTTTATTGCACCTGTAAAATACACTGCGGAATGCCTACAACCCTGTGGACCGGCCGCTAAATCAACTCGTGAATCACAATGCAACAGCCTAAAATTTTCATTGAGTAATCAGTCTGTGTACAAATCAAAGATGGCAGTTGCGAAAGTAAGGTGCATCACATGTATCTGTATCAACGTTAGTAGTGGTTTTTAATTTTACCTTTTTTCCAAAGACAACAACAAACAAACTTAAACGTTAGGAATAGTAACGTGATCGTGCGTTGAGCAATACAGTCCGAGTTGCAAATACCACCTTCGAGTGTCCTACTCTAGTCCCACACCCACTCACTCAAGGGGTCCCAGAGGGTCATGTGTATGCACGGGTACAGATCACTCTTAGCCAATCGTACCATGTGATCCATCCCTTGCCTCCCCTCCCAGCAACAGCAAGGAAATCCCTCATACTATCCTTGGCTTTCCCCCTCCCAACAATTCGCACGCAGCTTTATTCCACTTCCTCTTCCTCGTCGGACTCATCTTGGTCATCCTCCAGCAGAGGGTCGCAAATCTCCCCTCTGTACACATTCCATTTCGTCCAGATTTTATTCCACTTCCCCGGGCAGGCACGGTTGGAATACACTGCTCTTTCTGTTATCATCACCCTGTCCATGTTTAAACACCATTGTGACTTGGTCGGCAGTTCCGCCGCACCCCAGCGTTGTGCGATGTCTCGTTTTGCTACCATCAGCCCTACTGTAACCCAGAGCTGCCCGTGTCTAGAGAGATCAGTAGGTTCCCATATGTTTAGTAGGCACCTCTTTGGTTCGGGCAATAACAACATTTCTAGTGTTTGTGAGACTGTGCGTAGTATTTGTCTCCAATAGTCCTGAATCCTGGGGCAGTCCCATATGGTGTGGAAAAACGTACCTTCCTCCCCACACCCGCAAAGACAGTAAGGATGTGGTATCCTGCGTATGTGATGTAACATAGTCCTAGTGTAGTAAACCCTGTGTAGTATTTTCAGTTGCACTAACTGTAGCCGGGCCGAGATGCCTACTTCTTTAGGGGACCCAAGTGCTTCATTCCAATCATGCTCGTCCATTTCACTAGTGTCTCCCTCCCATTTTGCCTTCAATGAGAGTGTCGGATCTGGGAAGTTGTTGAGCAATTTTCGGTACGTCAGCGATGTTGCACGTTCCAACATAAAGTCAGTGAGGAGGCGGTCCTCCAATGGCGAGGACTCAGGCAGTTCTGTGTCCGGGGGTAAGGCTGTGAGTAGTGCGTGCTGTATCTGGATGTATCTATAAAGCTCCCTTTCACCAAGTTCATACAATTCTCTTAGTCGGTCAAAGGGTAAAACCCCATTCCTTTCCCAGAGATCGCCCACTGTGGAAATCCCTATAGTGTCCCAGTGTGAGAATCCCTTACTGTTTCTCATGTTGCCTAACAGTCGAGAGTCCCATAGTGGGGTCATTTTGGTAATTCTCCCCTTCCATCCTAGAGCAGCCGTTGCTGTATGCCATAGCTGCACCGTTAGTCTAGTGGGCCCCAGTAAGGCGCAAGTTTTACGGTGGTCGTATAATGGACCCAGTAGGCTGTTTGTGCCTAATTGTGCCCTATCAGCCTGGTACGCCGGCTCGGTGTGTGATGCGTGGAGCTACTGGTTGATGGGCTTAAGGTGTGCTGCCCAGTAGTACAGTTTTAGGTTAGGTAAAGCGATACCACCATCATACCAGCCTCTGTGCAGTTTGGATTGCGCTATGCGTGCAGGGAGGTTTCCCCATAAGAGGTTAGAAACTAATGCTGCAACCTTCTGGAAAAACCTAGGGGCTACCGGGTAGGGTGTATTTTCAAGGACATACAAAAAACGCGGCAATGGCATCATTTTGTAGAGTGCAGCTCTCCCCAAGAGTGTTAGTGGTAGACCCGACCAGAATGTGACATCTTGTTTAAGTCGTTCTAGGTGAGGCTTCAGGTTCTTTTCCATAAATTCCGTTGGATCCCTAGTGACCTGTATGCCTAGGTATTTAAATGACGAGCCCGCTATCGCCAGGGGGCACTCCGCACCGAGAGTCGGGACCTGTCCCTTCAGAACATACAGCACCGACTTATTCCAATTTAACGTATAGCCGGAAACTTTGCCGTGCGTGTCACAGATATGCAGTAAAGCCGGTACCCCGCTTTCTGGATTTGTTAGATAAATCAACATGTCGTCTGCATATAGGGACAGCCGGTCTTCCCATCTGTCCCTCCATGATATGCCCCTGAGGGGGGGCGAGGTCCGTATGAGCGTAGTGAGGGGTTCCAAGGAAATCGCGAACAGTAAGGGCGATAGGGGACAACCTTGGCTCGTGCCCCTTCCCAGAGGGAACGTCTGCGAGATATGTCCGTTGGCCACCACATGGGCCATCGGGTCAGCGTACAGTAGTTTGACCCACGCGAGAAAGCGGACCCGAATCCCAAGCGCTTCAGTGCCTCAAATAGATATGCCCATTCTACGAGGTCAAATGCCATCAAGAGCTAATATCACCGCTTGCGTGGCGATTGAATCTGCCCTAGCCAGCACCCCGTGCAGCCTGCGTAGATTCAGCGCTGTATTTCTATGTGGCATAAATCCGGACTGCTCCGGGTGTATAATTAATGGTAAATGGGGCAGGATTCTTGTTGCGAGGAGTTTGGCCAGAATCTTAACTTCGGCATTCAACAAGGATATGGGCCGATAAGAGGCGCATTCATCAGGTGGTTTACCCGCCTTGGGAATGGTTACTATGGTCGCCACTCGCTGGTCCGGCGGAAGGGAGCCCTTCTCTAGACATTCCTTAAACATCCCCAGTAGATGTTTACTGAGGGTCTCGGGCACTCCTTGATACCATTCAATGGGTATACCGTTGGGTCCCATTGCTTTACCTGGGTTTAAAGCCCGAATCGCCAACTGGATTTCATCGGCGGTAATGTCCGCTTCCAGCTCACTCAACACTTCTGGCGATAATGTTTGGACCTTGATCGGAGCTAAAATGTCTCTGGCCATCTCGGGTGTAACCACATGTTCCGGGGTGTATACCCGTTCAAAGTGGGTCGCGAGTAGTTCAGTGATACGTCCCGGGTCCGTGTGTACCCCTCCGCGGTCGTCCTTCAAGCTTTGGATTCCCCTAGAATTACCTTCCCTTTTATCGAGCCACGCCAACATTCTCCCAGCCTTTTCACCCACCTCGTAGATCCTATTTTGAGTTTCGGTTATGTGCCCTTTTACTTGGATGCGCAGGTGATCGTTATACAACTGTTGTTGAATGGCAAGTGCGTGTAGAGTGGACGGAGTGGGGTGTTGTTCATGAGCTGTGGTCCGTTCCTGTAAAGCCATTTCCAGGGTAACTAGCTCCTGGGACTGCTGTCTCTTATGGCCCGTGATGGAGTTAATGGCTTGTCCCCTTAAGACCGTTTTATAAGCTTCCCATAGTATCTCGGCGGAACGCACTGAATGGACGTTTTCATGAAAATATTGTGTCGTTTTTTTCAGAGCCTTGCGGACCTGGGGAACCCTAAAATAGGTAGCGTGTATGGGGTATATGCGTTTGCGGGATCGTGCCTGAGAGGAAAGTGTTAGTGTAAGTGGCGAGTGGTCCGAGATCCCTCGAGGGTGGATTGCCATTGTATCTATATGTTGTAGACCGTCTCCCAGTGTTAGGAAGTGGTCGATTCGGGAGAGACTGCCATGCACTGCGGAGTGAAAAGTGTATTGTTTCGCACCGGGGTGGAGATGTCTCCAAATATCAGTTAGTCCCATGGCTGTTAAAAACCGATGGAGGTGGGGGACCCCTCCCGTGCGAACCGGTGTGGGGAATCTGTCGAGTTGTGTGTCCAGAATTGCATTGAAGTCCCCCCCAAGGATGACCTCACCCTCAGGGAGAGTCAGAAGGAAGTCACCCAGTTTTGGGAAGTGTACCGAGTGTAATGCCGGTGGGATGTAAACTGAAACCAAATTGAAAAGTTTTCCCTCCCATTGCCCCTGCAGGGCCGCAAAGCAGCCCTGGTCGTCAGTCTTAGTCTGTAGGGGGATGAAACGTGCATTTTTCTGTATCAGGATACCGGTCCCCCTGGAACCGGACGTGAACCCAGAATGGACTATCATTTTATAGCCTCGTCTATCCAAGGCCTTGGTGGCCCCCCCTATCAGATGAGTTTCTTGCAGTAGCGCTATGGTGGGTTTCTGCCTCTTAATTGCGGTTAACACCAACCCCCGTTTAACCTTGTCCCCAAGTCCTCTTACATTCCAAGACATTAGACGCAATGAGGGGCAATGGGACTCAGGGTCTTCGTCACCCCTTTCAGGGATGGGAACGTTGGCCATTAGCTATTATGGGATCCATAGTGTGTTAGCAATAAGTGTATCATGTGTGTTGGCTACGCAAATGCGCAGCAAAGGGCTGAGGGACCTCACGGAGGCATATGATCATTGTCCGTTCCACCCATCTTGTATTGACTCATGCGGGAACCTGGACATTGGCTTCGACCATGTACATACATTCCTAACTGTAACAGTGCAACCCCCCCCAATCCCCCTCCCTGCTACCCTGCCTAACGGACTTTCAACTGCCCGCCCTCCCAACTGAGCAGAGTGCTTGACCCATCCCGCAACCAGAGTACTTGCGTGTAGGGGGGAGAGCGTCTCCCCAAGCAGGCGGCATCCCTGCATGCCTTCAGGGTGTTCATGCCAGTGTCCATATGCAGCAGTTAAACAGTGTGTGAACGATCAGCGATTGCCCTGTCATCAAAAGCCGGAGTATGGGGTTCATTCTTCACCACCTGCCCCCGCAAAACCACGGGATGGAGAGCCTTCCACCCCTTCTCGACCCGACGTCTGTGAGCCAGTCCTGCTGTCACCTCTTCGATCATGATTAGACCTGTGTTGTCTCCGCTGCCGGTCCACAGTGTGCCATCCCTCAAGCCAGTCCCGGGCTGCGTCCGGGGAGTCGAAAAACCACACTTTTTTATCCGCCACCACTCGCAGCCGAGCCGGGAAAAGCATCAAGTACGGCAGTTCCTTTTCCCTCAAGGTTTTTTTCACCTCCAGAAATGTCCTTCTTTTCCTAGAGACCTCTGCCGTGTAGTCTGGGAAGAAGGCAATTCTCGAGTTCTGAATTTGGATGGCTGGCGCAACTCTTGCGGCCTGCAAGATGGCGGCGCGGTCTCTAAAATTGAAAAGCCTCGCCAGTATTGGTCTAGGTGGCCCACCTGTCTTAGGCTTGCCCCCCGGCACCCTGTGGGCCCGCTCCACCGAGAAAAAGTTCGAGAGGCCTTTAGGCTGGAGTCTGGTTTTGATTATTTCTTCCACATAGAGGTCCATTGCACCCGTGTCTTCAGATTTCGGCACTCCTAAAATTCGTACGTTATTGCGCCGGGAGCGCCCTTCTTGGTCATCCAACTTTTCTCTGAGCAGTTTGTTATCAGTCTGTAGCCGTTCCATCGCCGTTTGTAATTCGGACACATCTTCGACCAAGGATTTGGTGACAACCTCCACCTGTTTTACCCATTCATTCATTTTCTGGAGGTCCGCCTGTATCAGGGTGACCTCCGTGGCTGTTGCTCCCACCGTCGCCTGCACTTGAGCCAGTGCCGCCAGGACGTCCTCTAGTGTGGCCTTCTTCGCCCCCTCGGTTTCGGTCGCTTTCCCCGCATTCTTGCGCTGGTCTTGGGGAGGAGTTTGCCTCTCATAGGCGAATTTGTCCAGTTTGGCTAGGTAGTGCTATTCTTGGGGCCTCTGTTGGACATGGCCTTGTTCTTATGGTCGCCGCAGACTGGCGTAAAGGGTCCGTGGTCGAACCAAGGAGGGCTAATCCTTCGCTGTCTTGCCTCCGTCCGTGGGCCGGACGCGCTAAGTGATTCCTCCCGGGTGGGTGCTCCCGCGGGGGTGGTTGCTGCAAGATCCCGGGGCACGACGCGCAGCCAACTCCCAAGATGGCGGGTCTGGTTTTTCGAGCTTCGGCGTTATCCGCGGCGCTTCTGGGCGTGTTCCCACGAATGCTCACTGTCGCTGGCTGCCACGGGGCCCCGCTTGTGTCACCGGGCCGCCGGAGGATGCTGACAGGCTGTTCAGGCAGTGCGTCCCAGATACCGGCACATCCGGCCAATCGCTGCCGCTAAGAGTCTATTTCCGGCCGGTTCCAAGTTGTACGCAACTCCGCTGCCTCTAGGAGAACAGTAGGCCCCATCTCACACCGATCTCTGCCTTGCGATTTCGAGCTGCGCGAGGGCCTTCGCTGCTTCAAAACTGATCCGCCGGATGCTGCACGGACTCTGGGTCCGATCCACCCCTTCAAGCACCTCGAAAATCAGGATAATTATAACGGATTTCAGTGGGAAGCCGCCTTGTCACGGGAGCCTCTCTAAGCTGCGGCCGCCATCGTTGGCTGCTAGCCACGCCCCCCGATTAATTGTATCTTAGTGAATACATGGGTTAGTGAGTAACGTTTAAATATGTAAATATCTGTATCAGTCTTACACATTTTTTGAATAAGTGGCTGCATGGGTTGGTGAGTAGCTACATGAGTGTCTATATAGGTTATTAGTTGGTGTCTGAGTGTTTATATGGTTTGGTGGGGGATATTACTTAGCACATAGATGCATTAATGAGTGACTCACTGCTTATATGTAGGCTTTCCTGTTTTCAGTTTCTATTCTTGGTAAATTCTGGTGGTGTTTTTTCAGTGTTTTCCACTGATTTCCATACCTCAAAAAAACTGTGCTTTTCAGTGTTTACTCATTTTCGCGCCATAAAAAACAACTGAAACGGTGTTTTGCCGGTGCTTATGGAACGTTTTGCTTTTATTATTGCTTGCTTTCTGCACTGATAGTGCATGGTATAATGACATTGTACATACCGTATATATGTGGCCCAAATACATTTTTACAAATAAAACTTATTGTAGCACACCATACTATGCGTCTTTAGTGAGTATTTGGTCATGAGTGCTTGCTCTTTCCTTCCCATAGGAACTTTTATATGTGAAAGGGCCCTCTCAACATTGCCACTTGAGATGGGCAACGCCAAAACAGCCAGAACACAAATTAAAGTAATAATCAGCTCTTGTTTTTATTTGTTGCCCTTCTCCTTTTATAAAGTTCAGATCTTGAACCCTTTTATATCTTTGTGGCTTAGCCACTGCAGTGCTCCGTAACTCAGTCTTACAGATTGTCCCCTTCATTCTCTTTAGCTGGTCATAAACTCTGGGCCCAGAATGGTGTTGGATCCGGCCAGAAAAGACCATGCAACTCCTGCCTTAACTTCACTACACTGGCTCACTGTTAAACAACAAGTATTTTTCAAACCCCCATGCTTGCTACATGAAACCTTAAATGTTATGTTGCACGCTCCCCTCAGATTGTGTGTAACCATGTACTACCACCCTCGGGCTCTCAAGTCATAAACAAAATGTATCCTTCAAATCTAAAGGGTGAGGATAGAATTGCTAGGTGGCTGGACCTTTTCAGTGATGGTAACTTCCCACTAGTGTAAGACCAAGTTTCTGAACTTTTCTAAAGCACAAAAGACCTTGTTTTATCTTGTTATAGGAGTCTTAGAAAACAGTAAATTGAATTACTTCAAAACTAATTTGCATTAATACATTTGATGGCAATAGTATTACTAAAGCAAGGTTAAATCTCAGGGCCGCTGTGAAGTAGAGGCTGAAAATTGGCTCCCAAGGTGGGACTAGGTGCCTTTTATCTACTGCCACATTTCATGTTTCTAGGAGAAATACATCTTCATAGAAGGCTGGGCTGGCAGGGATTGATGCATAACTTATTCTAGAAAGATTTATGCTTCACGTTCTTTTATTATTTAATGGCTGATGGGGAAAAACATTTGAAGTGAAAGGAATGGTGTGGAAGCAAGACTGATGCATTCCTTAGTTTCTCCACAGAGAAATCACTACCACTGCATTATATAATAATAATTTTTTTTGCACATCGAACCCTTGCTCTCTTTTAAATGATCACCCCAGGTAACAATGAAAAGCACCCTCCATGCCCATCCCATTATTGGCCTCTTTCATAGCGTGCATTCTGAATGCCCATGCCATCTTTTACTTATATGCTGTAATAATAGACATGTAGCACTACCATTCGGATCCTGCATCACTCTGGTACGAACATATTTCACATTGAAAGTATTCCCGTAGTTCCTCATTCACTGAAAATGTATCTATTCCTGGGATTTCCTTTTTTGTAAACAACGTTTATCAAGTGTATTATTCTGGTGCAGTCACATAAAATTAACAGACTCTGCAGCTTTGATCCAGTTTGGAGCTATTAATGGTTGTAAGACCGTTTGTGCACCAGAGCAGATTGGTTTTCGCACCCCAGTGGTTCTTCAGTGACAAAGGTGAGTAACGTAACAAAACAGTCTTTTCGCCTTTCCTAGTAGTCTCAGCCTGTGACAGAAACACTGGGAATATGTATGTCATTATTTTAAACTTACAATACACACAATATAAGATAGGCTGCCACACTGAGCACAAAAAGATCTAGGTTTAAGATAAAAAAGTGCTTACAAACTATAGATCTGACTAATATGCAGATTGCAACTAGTGTAATTGTTTTATAGCTGTCAGTTACAAGCAAGCTCTCCACAGCTCATCAGGTCACCTTATAATACCTCTCAAAAAGAATAATCCTCAAGTGCCTCCATCAATTAAAGAGAATACCGGCTTCCAAACAGCCTTTACATTTACACATTAACTAAGTGCACACATTTACGTTTCTTTCAAGCAGCAGACACCTTGGCAAGATGGCTTGTTTCTTGTTCAGTTGTCTGTCTCTCCCTCTGCACCAAAGACAAGAGACTCTCTCTAACTCTCTCTTCAGCTGAAGCATTTCAAAAGACTGAATTAACCGTCCAGGGACGGTTGGCTTTTAACATAAATTTGGGGAACTGTTTATGTTAAACTTAAGAAAGTATGGGTACGTTGTGCTCCTCAGATCCCGCCCACTTCGTCCTCTGGATACGAACGAGGCTGCAATGACAAAAGTTTGGTCAGCATAGGTAGACCTAGTGGGCTTAAACGAGCCTATATTTTGATAGCATGTATTTATGTGGTATTGAAAGGGCACGCGCATAGCCAAAAGGCAGCTTGCCTCTGTACTGGATCAAAGGCACAGGGAAGAAAGGTTGACGCCAAGAGTAAATCTGGTGTGCAGAATGGGTCTTTCTAAAGTTTGGAGGGCCTGCACATCTCGTTATGCGTAGGTAATGATTTAAATTATTCTGTGACGTTGAAGGGTTGCAGCAGGTTTCTAATCTAGAAGTTGCTTAAAGCCCTATGCATCCACCACCTTACAGTTACTTCTGAGCAATGTACATTATCGGGTTAGAAAAAACAATCGGGACTTTGGTGGGTAGTATTGCAGTATATATATATATATATATATATATATATATATATATATATATATATATATATATATATATATATATTAAACGTGCATAGTAATACACAAGCACAGATTTTCGATTAGCCTATATGAAAAGGTTGAGAGTACTTTAAACTGAATCACTCCAGCCAAGGTAGGGGGCGTTGCTGGGTGTAAGACATTTATGCAAATTGTTCTTTTCACCGCTCTGAAGATTGGCACCTCGGCACAGCTCGCCCATGCCATGCCAAAAGCCAGTCCAGTCCATTCTTAATGTGCTGCAATCAATGTCATTTAGCTCCCATTCACCCCCTACCTAGCCCTCCCATCAACCCCTCACCCTCTGCCGCCACTGATCTGTGAAAAAGGCATACCAGCAAGGGCGGCCTATTTCCTTCGGTCCAAGGGAGTGATCGGGCCGTCTCTGTGTGCACCTCTCAAAATGGGACCCTGTGCGTTTTTTATGTTTTAAACAAAAGCTCCGTATTGTTAACATAATTACATAATTTAGCATCTGCTGCATTATAATTTGATTCTTTCCAGTTTCATGAGATGCAAAGAACGCGGCACTGTTGACCCTTTGTTTTTGATAAGGCACATGGTTGTGCAATTTTCAGCTATTGCTTGCTTCTTTAAGTAATTAAGCAAGTATTAAAAAAGCAAAATCTTTTTTCAGTCACATTATATAAATGCGTGTTTAAGAAAAAAAATATTGCTACAGAAAGAGCCTCTATCAGCCACATTCTTTGAGCATTTGGGGACAATTGGCAAGTTAAAAATTCTGTTTGTTCGCAGCAGTGTTAGCCTTAATGACAACAGTGACCTCCGGGCAAAAACGTCTACTAAAGATGTACTAATCTGATTTAAATGAGTTATTGGATGAAAGCAGCTGCTCAAATACGGCGATGAGAAAGGAACATGTAGGTGAATCTGCCAGCATTGATGAAACATGAGTGAACTCGTCAAAAGGGCAAGGTAGGAGAGTGTGTTAACTCCCGATTTGAGATGCCTGCTTCAGATTCTCGGGGGGGAGAGGGCTCTGAGGACTAAGCCCCCCACAATCCTACCTGCTGGGAGGTGTGCCACTGCTACAGCGCTGACTGGGCACATTAAACACATCGCATCAGCCCATTCGCAATATGTTTTGCACTGCTTTGGCGCCCTCAAGTGGCCAAGCAGTGCAACAACTATAAATGCAACAAATGTAAAAAATCAGCGATACTCGGTTTAAACCGAGTCAGCTGATTTTGAGCCGGTAGGGTACAGTCGGGGACAATCGGTTTTAGCCGAATTCCGGACAGCCTACTTATATGTGTTTTTAAGACAGCATGTGTGCAGGACTGTATGGGTGGATGAGTGTGTGTATAGGTGTGTTAGTGAGTGAATGACTGTCTCAATACTGTTTTGATGACTAAGTTCATATGTGTTAAACTACTATGAGTATTGGTCTATATAAGTGAGTATATATGAGAGTTAGAGATTTGAAGAGTTCCTGTATAACTAAGTATCTGTTTCTATAAGTGATCGTTTAAGAGAGTCAGTATATGTAGGTTTGTGTGTATAGCTGTATATGCAAGTACATTTGAGTTTATTTGCATGTGTGAGTAAGTGTGTAAGTAACTCTATGGATGAGTATCTGTGTGTAATAGGATGTATAGGTGTATGAGTACATATGATGATTGAGTACATGTATGAGTGACTATATAGAACTGTTGGTGAATGAGTGGATGTGGAAGTAGATGTTGGAATAGGTTGTTGTAACTGGTATTGGTATCTCCATTTTCTTGAAAATATTTGTTTCTATTTTTAAATGTGTGTATCGAAGGTTATATTAGAGTGAGAGGAGGTCTGCCACTCTTTCACAAGGATGATGTCAGGAGTGATGTCATTTGAGATGTCATGAGTGATGAACTAACTATAACGGGGGAATTTCAAAGGTTTTGTATGAGTAAAATGACCAGCTAACTATAACTTGTGTGAAACCCATGGTTTTTTCAGTGAATTTCAAAGGTTTTTAAAATGCTAATTCCTAACTATAACGTGTGTGAAACCAATGTTTTTTTCAGTGAATTTGCAAGGTTTTTTAAATGCTAATTCCTAACTATATTGTGGCTGAAACCTATGGTTTTTTCAGTGAATTTCAAAGGTTTTTTAAATGGTAATTCCTAACTATAACGTGGCTGAAACCTATGGTTTTTTCAGTGAATTTCAATGGTTTTGTAAATGATAATTTTTAAATGTATTAATTGTTATATATTTTATACTGATTTACTACATTATTTGGAATTATTTATTTTTAGATATTTTATTTTTTAAATTACATTACATATTTTTAATATAAATTGAAAAAAAATGTTTTTACACCTCTCTTCAACGCAGCCCCCTGACGTGTTTGAAGAGGGGGAACTAATTCCACTTGCATACTGGGGGTCCCTGGGGGCCAACTAGCCCATCTGGAACCTCCAGTATGCGCCAGGGGGCTGCATTGCAGAGAGGTGTAATGAGGCTACGCCCCTTTTTACACCTCTCTGTAACGCAGCCCCCTGGCGCGTTTGCAGAGGGGGAACTAATTCCCCTTGCATACTGGGGGTCCCTGGGGGCCAATTAGCCTACCTGGAACTTCCAGTAAGCACCAGGGGGCTGCATTGCAGAGAGGTGTAATGAGGCCACACCCTTATTTACACCTCTCTGCAACGCAGCCCCGGGCGCGTTTGCAGAGGGGGAACTAATTCCCCTTGCATACTGAGGGTCCCTGGCGGCCAACTAGCCCATTTGGAACCTCCAATATGCACCAGGGGGCTGCATTGCAGAGAGGTGTAATGAGGCTATGCTCCTTTTTACACCTCTCTGCAACGCAGCCCCCTGGCGCGTTTGCAGAGGGGAACTAATTCCCCTTGCATACTGGGGCTCCCCGGGGGCCAACTAGCCCACCAGGAGCCTCCAGTATGCACCAGGGGGCTGCCTTGCTTTGCCCCGGGGGGTGGCGGTCCCCGGGGCAGTGTGGGGGGGATTGGGGCCTCCCCACACTTCTTTATCACTATGCCCCCGTGATTTGTTCCCCCCAGGGGGTAATGTGAAAAAAACAGACCGGGTTTTAAAAAAATAATAATTTTGGGCCTTGGTGGTCCTTGTGGGACCCCCTGAGCAGGCCTAAAGGGTCAGGGTGCTTCTACCCTGCCCCCTTTTTGAGCTCTACACATTTGTTTTTCTGCTTTCTTGTGCCTCGGTCTACCGAGCACAAGATGGCTGCCAACACTTCCTGGTTTGAAGTGTTGACAGACAGTTGACAGCCAATTAGCATTCAGCTTGTGCTCAGAAAGGTACAAAGTACAGTAAGCTTACTGTAATCTTACAGTAAGCTGCTATATATATATATTTTTTCTCTTTTGATTTTCTCAGGAACTACTGGAGGAATTTACACCATTTAAACAAAAGGCCCTACTGCGTACCAGGCCCTACCATTTTGCCAAGTTTGGTGTAATTCCGTTTAGCGGTTCGGGCTGTAGCCGCGACTAATTGTCCTATGGAAATTAACATGGGGAAAACATGTTTGGGGACCCCCCTTTTTTCTCGGCCCCCGCTTGACGAATCCCCCCGACACTTTCAGTGAAGGAGCGGAGCGTAACGGGCCATCTTCTTTGAGAAATTCACAAAGATTCATCCACCGGCGCAAAAGTTATTCCCAATAGAATGTTGTGGATTACCTATGGAAACTAGGTCCTAACTATATATACCTACTGGCGACCGCCAGTAGGTGATATATATCTATATATCCATACTAATATAATAAAGAGAGAGCCCAAACCTTTGAGGCGGGTAATCTCAGGAACTACAGCACCAATCACAACACCCAATACAGCGTTGGAAAGGGCAGTTGCAGCAGAAGGACATAGACTATGCAGACGCCCACCATATACATTTAAAAGGTAAAAGGACCGTGCCAGCAAATTAGTCCCTTGTGGGCGTGTCTGCGTTGTGCTGTGGGCGTGTGCTGGGGGCGTGACAAACGTTGGGGGCATGTGGAACGTTCCGCCCTTCATGCCATGTCTCATATAGTGTGCTAATCCCACCCTGCTCCCTTTAAATACCCCTGCACCCCATAATCATAACCCACCCTTACTCCTTAAAATACCCCAGCACCCTTAAACACTAACCCATCTTAACCCAAAACATATATCTCAGTACCCCAAAACATATACCCCTATACCCATACTTACCTTATCCAAACATTAAAAAAACATGCTTTTACCATTCATGCATTTACAACGAATTTCATTGTAAATGTATGCGTGGTAAAAGCATATAAAATGTAATGCCAGGCGTTATAATGGCATTGCGGAGTCATGGTACTTTTGTAATGAAAGTATGCAGAGTGATGGTATACGGAAAGAAAGTTGCAGAATAATGGGTGTTTACCCTCCCCCGGTAAGTACATTGGTGGCACGGCGGCCCACATCTCCAGCAAGATACTCCTATTTTTTCAGCATCCATTTGAAAAATACACAGATCTCTCTCATTGATGGCCAGCACCGACATACACTTTTAGACACACCTCCCGCCACAAGTTCTAGAATTGCGAACTTTAGAGCTGGAGAGCGTCGTTCGAATCTCGGCATCAGCTCAACATCCTGCGATTCCAGGCAAATCGCTTTGTCTCCCTGTGCCTACCACAAATGAATGTGTTCTTCTGTAATGTAAATTGTGCTCATGCCATGTTGTCGAGTTTGCGCTATATAATATTGCAAGGAAAAATAAAGTAGGGAAACTCGAGTTCACACACTACTGAACGCGCACTCTTAAGTGCATCAGCAGTGCACTGTGAATCGGAGCGTTTCACAGGCCTGTCACAGATAAGAAATGCTATCAAAACGAAATCCTACAAAACAATATACTACTGGCCGGCAGCAATTCATACCCGGACAACGTCAGGACGGGCTGCTAAAATATATATATATAAATATATATATATATATATATATACATTAAGCAAATTTGGTGGCAGCGATTGGACCCAGAACAGCTACGGATCATGGAGCATAGGCATTTAGCAGGAGGGAAGATAAAACAACCATCGATAGGGAAACACAAGCTGTGGAAGGGTATAGCACAACAAATGCGTAGGAGCCCAATACAGTGACAAACTTAGTTAAAGTGGGAGCCATTTAAGAAGCGGAAAGATGACAAGCACCATCTAGCTAATTCATGGCTCTTTTTATAGTGACCAGGTGATTCTGCACTCCCTGACCTGGAAATGTCTGTTCTTAATCCTCAATGAGCCCTGAAGGGGGTAGTGTAAACCTCAACTTCCACAGTAAACTAGTGAATAACAGGATTGGTATTACTAGAACACATACAATTTTATTCCATTACAAAATATTTGTAATCATAGGAAGATTAACTCATTGAGCTCTGATATTGTATAAAACTGAAATTAAAGCAGTGTCTCCTTTAAAAAAATGGTTTAGTGAGAGTGAGGTAAGTGAGTGAGAAGTGCGCTAGTGCTATCCAATATATACATTAATAGTGACTGTGGAGGATGCACAGTTGTTTGATATAAACTTTAACATAGAGTTGCCGACTCCTAAATTACATAATCACAGTACACTATTATGGTGTCAACGCTTTGACCCTCGATAATTATTTGTATCGGGTCATTATCAGGACGAAGAATGGGAAACACCCATTGGATGGTACTCATACAGCAAATGCCAAACAGATCATTCAGGAATGGATCCGCAAATCACAGGTCACAAAATCTAAAAACAGAGAAAAGTCTGATTTAAATATTGGAGAACTTGGTGGGAGAAGGGTCCATTAATGGTCCATCGACTGTGGAATGAGTACCAGGATTATAGGGTAACTTCTTTTGGTACGCACAGAAAACGCAAACATCCGAAAGGATGTGGTATGCTTGCAGGTTTCAGTTTAAGGTCTTGGGGAAGATACCCTAATCAAGGTAAAATCACCATAATATTCTCGGTGCGCTGTGACCCAAGCCAAAGGATCGCAGACTTAATGCGGATTGAATAAAATAAAGAACATTGTATTGTTTGGACCTATCTCATAATTTAGAAGAGCACCACTTCTGTAAATGTATGCAATAGCTGTGGGCAAAACGCTGACAAAAGTGTCCATGCTGCTGGGATGCATTTTACCTTGATTAGGGTACCTTCGCAGAGACCTTACTCTGAAACCTGCAATTATTATCCAATGGATGTTTCCCATTCTTCGCCCTGATGATGACCCTGAACAAATAACCCCAGAGGGTTGAAATGTTGACACAATAATGGTGCCTTATGTTTATCGAATTCATGAGCCTGAAACTCTGTGTTGGAGTCTAGATATAATTATTTTGTACTGGAATAAGATTGTACGTGTTCTAGTAAAACCAATACTCTGATGGTTATTCACTAGTTCACTCTGTAAGTTGAGGTTTACACTTCCCCCTTCAGGGCCCACTTTTCCCTTTATCATTATACTCTGCAGGTCCCAGGGTTACTGGGTTTCCCCTTGTTTTACACATATGTTCTTAATCCTCAGCATGTGAGCCAACCCTCAAGAGCTATTATCCTACAGTTTCCAATCACTACAGGTCTTTTGTGATATTCTAGCCCCAATGCAGGTACACTGGCACTTGTGTCTCCTTCCCAGCCTGTTTCTCAATGAAATCCTGGCACCTACCCTCCAAACCTTGGAAGAAGAGCCCCTCTGGGATTAGCTCCTGAGCACTGTCTGCCTCCCTTTTTTTCTCGGGGGTTCAAACTTTCCATGCTTGTGACAGTGTGACTTGTCATTAACACATGCAGATTCTGTCCCCACTATTACTTCTCCCAAGAATAACCCTAATCACTTCCAGATGGGCTTACTGTGTTAGGAAGTATTTGATGATTCTCCTGCTGGTCTCTTGGCCCCACTATTTTGTAACTGTACTTTAGGTCAATGTTCGCTTGTAGTGTGCAATACAGTGAAGCACTACAGACTTACACTTTGAATGCCCAGTCCAATTACAAGGCCTGCACAGGCTATAACTGATATATTAACCCGTTGGACGCTCATGACGAGCTCAGCTCGTCATGAGCCACGGTGTTCGAGTGCTCATGACGAGCTAAGCTCGTCATAACGGTCCGAATGCTCGCACGCGGGGCTAATTCCACCGCTGTGCTGAACGTTCTATGAAAACGGGTGTGGCCATGACGAGCTGAGCTCATCATGAGCACACGGCCACCATGGCTCATGACGAGCTGAGCTCGTCACGAGCACCGGGGCGCTGTGCGCGCCCCACCCCCAGCACAGCGGGGGAATCGGCCCCGCGGCCAACGGGTTAAGGATCCCATTATCAGCAGTCTACTTGTGTGCAGATATCGGACTGAGTTAGATGTGCTGCAGCCCAGAGCCTCTTACCCCAGCTGCATCCTTTATTTTAAAAGACGGGCACTGGCAGCAGGAAGCTCTCACTCAGAGTCCATTTTAACAGAGGTTACAGTGAGTGAGATTCGGTTATGAGGCACACTCACAGCAGTGGTCAAAAAAGAAAAAAACCTGGGGAAACTAAATGGACTGGAACGCACCGTCTCACAATTACATAATAGTTTTATGTTGGATTGTGGGAGGAACAAGGAGCCAAATAACATCCTTCAAGGTCAGAGATATGTGCTCAAACTTCCTTGGTTAGTGATTATTGGAGCTGTTGCATGAAGAAATGTTCTATCTGGTGTCAGGCTCTGGAGCAAGCAACGCGCTATGTTATCTCTGTCAAAGGCTGACATGACAAGTGCCTGCACTGTCAATTGAACGTTTGTAGAATTGAGGAATTAATTCGTTTTGCTCAGTTATGAAAGCAGGGACCAAGTTGTCTTTTACTTTTTCTGGATCTTGACTTTGATGTATAGTTAGTGGTCAATGAGAAAGAAGCCAATTATTTGGCAGAGGGAGCAAGGTGTTGAAATGACAATCTAAAACAGCATTGTTGAGCCACTCCAGAAAAGGGGGCTTGTAGATTCCTCCTCCTAATCCACCAAGATCAGTCTTTGATAGATTTAGTTTCAAATATACTCCAGGTATCAAAGACTAAAGTAGCATCTAAGGTAATGGCTCGCTACCTGGTGACACTTTGAGATATATTTAGGTGTTGTCAGGGTATGTATGGTTGCAATGTGCTGTCAGTTAAGGAGAATTTCAAGTGGCTCCATGCAAATAGTAAAGAAGTGAGTGGGGTTTGAACCTTGTGGAACACCACGCATGACCAGAACTGGTAGAGGTCTGGAGGATTTCAACATGACAAAGTGGCTAAGAAAGCGCAGTAGGCAAAAGGATTGATTTTACAAGGATTTATAATTTTAAAGAGAGAAGTCTTCTTTTAGTATAGTAGTGACACCACCAATGGTGTGACTGTAGTATGCTCCTAAACAAAGTTTGTTGAATTCTCAAATTGGTTTACATTAGACCACCACTGGTAACCCCAGTTGAGGATTTGCCAAACAGAGAAGCTGGGCCTCATGAAGTAAATCTAAGTATGTAGACAGCTGTACTCACCTCCTCCTTTCACCGTAACATACTGCATTTTAATAAAAGAAATGGCGGCAGCAGCCTTTCTGTATTGCAAGACCTAGCTAACAGATTTAACAAATTGAGAGTGATGGTGATTCCTCTGAGGGAATCAGAGACACACCCTCGGTCATTAGGAGTTGGAAATGCAATGCTCTTATAGTATCCCATGCCTGGTGTGAGTCCTTCATGGAGCTCTGGTTTTGTTTATGCCTTCTGGTACTTGTCGTCCTGCATTTAGAATATACAAAAATTAAACTACAACCATCAAAATGCAAATAAAGTAGAATCAGGATTGTGTGAACTATCCATATTTGGATGGGACATTTGGCATTCCCTTAACTCAAATAATATGTTTGCCTACATACTGCATACTGCAAATCGAATTGCTAGAAAGGGTACAAAGGCTGGAAGTAATTTAATCAAAGGAGGCAGCTAGAACTCAGAACTTGATCAGCTTTTCCAACGTTTCCAATAAGGCTCGGAGTTAGGTCCTACGAAGTGAACCTACAAGGAATTGTTATTGACACTCTAGAGACTCTCTGACAACACTAAGGTGTTATCAAGGCCCTTCCGTTGGCAGACTCAACAAAAGGAATGTGCTGACTGGCAAGTGTCTGCAGAAGGCACCAGTCACAGCGTTCCCTGGGTCTACCCATCTTCTTATAATTCAGGTATTGTGGCAACAACAATTGTGAGTGCTAGTGGGGATCAGGAAGTGGAGGCGAGGGCTGGACGGTGTAGTTACGTTTGAGCCTTTCAAGAGTGCAGTGGTGTTGTAACAGCAGCCAGGCATCAAGGTAAACTACCATGTGATTTTGGGGTGAAACTGACAAGAAGGCTCTTTTCTGTGTTGTTGACTATGTGTGGTGGCCTCCTGTTTTCTGTGGCCTCCCAAGTATGTATTTCTGATCTACGTACCATCGTTTTCAGAGGGCAAGAATGGAGTCAGGCAAGGGCGCTGGTGCATTTGGCCATACGGATGATCAGGTGAATATTCTTTGAAGCAGTCCAGATTTGGAACGGGGCATAAGGCCGAAAAGACAGATCCTAGGAACGTATCGAATGTGTCTCTTCGTAGGAGCATAAACAGTATCCATAACTGAGTTCCAATACTCTTGAAGGACAGGGCATGCCTAAGCCATGTGGAAGAAAGCCGCCTCTTCTGCACTGCATTTGGGGCAGGAATAAGGGATTTCCATATAATAGAGGTACGCTCCCTTAATCAACGCAACATCCTACAATGACTTCAGATATTCCTGTTCCACAAGCCCATGAAACCAGCACATCTGAGTCAAATCCAAACACTGCTCTAGGGCAGATGAAAGTACATATTTCATCATCAATGCTTAGCTACTTTCAACAGGGTGGGCCATGATGGGCCTGGTCTGTGGCCATCAAACAATACAATCCAGGAATAGAGACGGCACTGAGCAAGCTTTTAATATAGCCTCCACCTGAGTTCTCACCCAGCTCCAGCAATTGCAAAGCCTATTGAACTTGTACAACTAGGTAATATTTCTCAAAGTCGGGTGCTCTAATGTCACTCTTTTTAATGGACAAGAATAATTTACGCAGCGTGACTCTACAGCAGCCTGGCCCACAGAAGATGTTGACTAATAAGGCATTAAACTTAAAGAATACGTTCTGCATCCAACTATTTCAGTTGTGGAAGAATTATTATTTTAGATATGGTTAATTTTCAAAACATGGATGTTGGCAGATGCTTCCAAAAACTATCATTACATTTTTCATTACATTTCCTGCTGCAGCCTCGTCCCTGCCACTGCAAACCTGCACTCCTAGATATCTAAAGGTATGTAGCTCCCACTTCAAGAAAGTATAAGCAGGCAGATCTGCTGAGCTGTGATAGTTGAGAGGAAATAGGAGTAATTTGTTATTGTTAACCACTTGACCTCACACAGACCCAAACTTTGTGAGGGCCATGGTGATCTTCAGAAGTGGGTTGTCAGCCATTTCAGTCTTGACAAGCCTCATTGCATGCTATAAAGCTACCAGTTGCCCAAAGAAAACCCTTTCCAGGCCCCTGAAGTAATCGTAATACAGATATCACTGATGTTCACCTTAAATGCTTCCCATTCAATTAATTCATCCCCTGCTGTGCCAATGTTAGTTCAAAATTAAAAAGCAATCTCCTCCTTAATCATGTCCTTGTATACTGTGCCTCTGAGGACAGTGGTTTTCAATCTCCAAGTAGGGACACAGGGGAAGGGGCACTCCTACTGAATCGTGATCCATAAAAGATTGTGATCCAACAGTGTTTTTGCATTGTTTACCAATTGTGGGGACTGCCCGAATAGGTGTGGAGAGCAAAGGAACATATCAGTTCTGGTGTGTAGGTTATGCATGGGAGAAAAGGATTATTCCACTTTAAAGGCTATGTGTCTTTCCATAAGTAAGTCAGCTCCAAGCCCTCTAGTCCACCAGCTAGTGCTGCTGGAGCAGTGCCCCACTGGCAAGTGTGACTTATCCGAGAGCTGAAGTCTCCTCCCACTAGTGTTGGTAAGTTGGAGGTTACTGCAAGGTATGGAGTAAGAATTCCCATGAACATGGCTTGCATGGCATTCAGTATGTATGCTCCTAATAGTAATTGGGGGCTCCCATCCAGTGCACCTCCATCAACACCTTCAACACCTTCCTCATCAACGTGTTCCCTAGAGACTGCAAAAGGGGCCCGGTCTGCCTACAAATGGACCCATCTTCCATACTTTGAGTCTGCTGTGCAATTACACCTGATCCCTTCATCTACGTTTTAGACGAGCACTCAGCTTCAGTCAGCTGTCTTCCCTGCAAAAAGATGAAGTGAACCCATACCTTCTAATGAGTATTTATATATTGTGCTATGTGGATGCCTAGTGCCTGCCTCTCATATTCCAGGTCATGGACACATATTCATGTGATCTACCCGTCTCCATGTGGTGAGGGGGTTTGGTGGACAATAGCCTTGGTTGAATCTCCCAGGGCTGTAAGTAAACTGGGTGCCTAGATGGAAATGTTGCTTAATGTTATTACACTGGATATGCAGAGTTTACCCACGCCTGTCTGAAAATGAAATCTAAACCAAATAACTGTCTCAGGCAGATTGAACAAACTCACACATCAACCAGTCTTGGTTACTGACTATCGGTTCGAGAGTGAGAAGATGTCTTTTAATGATATGAAAGTTAAGATATTAGCAGGGGTGTCATGATGGCATGCTCACGCCTTTGCCATTCACCTCTTAGACATGGAGTACTTGGCATTGAGTAAATATCCATTTACATACACACATTTTACCCACCAATTCACAAGACACCTTTGTAGTGCTAGACCTCATGTCCGGCTGCACTTGCTTTTGTTATGAAAGTACTTGAGATAATATCATCAGCGATTCTTTGTTTAAATGTCAGCATTTACTGTTCCTCTGAATCTGGAAAGACTGATCTAGAGCCCTACCACCCATTTCCTCACCCAGTGATGGGCTTCTCTGGGATCTGTGAAGAAAATAGAGCAATTTCCGGCCAGTATTTTCAGCTTTGCTGGGAACAGCAACATATATCGCGGGTCTGTCCTGCAGGGTTTTAGTTTCACCTCTCAGAAGGAATTGCGTTGATGCTGGACAGCTGCTGTGAAGTCTGGGAATAAGCGCAAATTCACATTGCGCAATTCAAAAGAACCATCTCTGAGTGCTCAATGCAACACCAAGTCAATCCTTGTAGCTAAATAGTTTATTTATCATGTGTCGGCCTGGGTGGTCTGGTGTCTTCATCAGGATCCTGTTCTATTATGAAAAAGAAGGAAACATAGGAAGCCACCACCGTGCTGAATCAATTTTCAAGCAATGATACAATGCTTTAGTCCCTCACTCAGACAGTGCCACATCTCTGAGATAATAATGCCACTCGGTATATTCTGCACGGCACTGCAGGAAACGGATCCGCTCTTGTAGGTGACTGACATTTGTTTTCAGTTCCTTGATGTGGGACTGGAGTGTGATTAGATGGGACTGCTTCAGTGGCTCTGCTTCAGCCACTCTGTCTGACAGTATTCCCAGGTGAGCTCGCAGATGCCTCAGGTCTATACTGACGGCATCTATCTTCTGCTCCAGGTTGTGTATGTTATCATATATAGCAGTCAGAATGGAGTGATGTTTATCACAGGGGTAGTGGATTTCAAGCATAGGTAGTCCCAGGTGGATGTTGCCATCTGCGGTTTGCTGCTCATGATTGTCATTGTCATCTGGCCCTGCACTGAATGGGGTGTGTCTTTCATCAATTGTGGCTAGAGGCCAGTGTGACAGCGTTTATAGGGCAGATCACCACCAGATGTGGTAGAGGTGATAGGACTGCTTGTGGTTATTGAGACAAAGGGTCAGCGAATATGAATCATGGGTGTGGTGTGCGTTGCTTTACTATTTCTGGGACTGGGATCTGGGTTCATAATGGTACCCATTGAAGTGCCATCCCTTGTGCCTCTAGCATACTCAGTACTAGCACTCAGCTGCCCAATGGTGTGGCCAGGCACTATCCACTCCCAATGTTAAATGTTCCGCACACTCAACCAGAGTATTTGCTTTGGTTGCATGTGCCCCTCCAGCGAGCTATACTGTAGAGGTCGCAGCTCAGCATCTTGCTGGAGCATCATCTTGGGTACCAACAGCCCATCCTACATGTCGACTCTAGCCTCCTCCGCGGTAGAGTCACCATAACTCCATGGCCCCACCCATAGCCTCAGGTTGGCAAAGTTGGCATTAGAGATGGTGGTGGAAGCACTGTGGCTCTCCACAGCTGCGCCCCCTCCCCCCGTTCTCAGTTTACATACCATTGGGGTCTCCAGGGTCGAACATGCCACTCGCTGGGGCAGCCATCCTGCTGGTGTCCATGATCTATGTGCATCGATGTTGGGCTTTTCTGAGGCCTCAACATGCGTGCATCAACCGTCACTATCAGCAATCAGGGCACTTCGGGCAGGCTTCATGCATGAAGAATCATCAGCACTACAGGAAAACTGAACTGGTGAAGGGAGGTTGTTGGTGGAGTTGAGCTCGAGCACGTCTCACTTCATCGACCTCAGCTATACCACCAGCAAAACGATCAATGCCCGCACTCAAACTCTGACACAAGCAATAAAAACAAAATCTGCTGCTGTGCTTCGTGTATACAGTGCATTGATGAGATAAATGATGAAATGTTTGATAACAGAGCGTACTTTTCAGATGTAAAATAGTCCCTTATGCTTTCCGATGGCAGAGGAAGGATACACTCAACGGCCTAGAGAAAGAAAGCCAGATTGAAATTCTTCCTATGGACTCAGCCAAGGTGTGATTGACAGTGTCTCAAGACAGTTGCTCAAGTTCCCTGAATCAAAGAAGTCAGTGGCTGAAGAGGACTTTACCAAAGTCCCTTAAAGTATGTACAGAATACAGTGATCCCAATTCACGAAAATAAGGGTGGAGAAGATGTATGTCTCTACCTGAGCGTACTTTTCCATTTATTTCTGATTCCCTAACATACAGGCTGGTACTCCTGGAAAATGAACAAGGCACAGATTCCAGGCAACAGGATATCAGGTGACTTTTTATAAAGTTTCATTTTCTTCTATGTGGAGTTTTGTACAGCAGAGAAGTCCACACAGGGTAAATGTATCCCTTTGTGCAAACACAAATTGTTTCTTTTTTTCTCCTCGGTGAACACCTTTTCCCCTGTGCAGAGAGCACCGAAGGTAGGGATAATCTGTTCTTCGTGCTTTTAAGAGACTCTAGCCCTATTCTGGAGTAAATCTCGGACAATTCCCTGTGTAGAAAGGAGGCGAATTTAAAAATGCCCACAAACGAAAGTTTGCAAATATTCCCAAACTTCAAAGGTAATCCATGACGGGGAACACCCACGTCCCACTCCTTAAGTGGGATTTTTGAGTGAGGATGCCTTGCAGACACGTAGTGGAGACAGCCACGCTCATTCATACACGGGTGTCCTCGTGCTAAGATTTCCTTTGAAAATTACTTGCAGGCAGAAAAACGGAATCACTTTTTTTTAACTTAATTTACCTTTATGAAAAGGCCTCAGTATCTTCACCTTGAATGGCATAAGTGCTATTACACATAAAACCTAAAAAGACATAATTGGGGCTGCACCTATGTGAAGTGAGGATCTCTGCAGTGTCTGTTCTGACACGTTTGTCTGAATGATGAGTGTTCAGTCAGACCCTCAGGGCTTTTTCCTTATTAAATATCAACCAGAAGGCAGCTATTTGGTGGAGCCTTTTCCCCCAGCAGCTTCAACTAATCAGCAACATGCACAGCGGGGCAACTTTTACGCACAGCCATTCGGCTTAGCACCTTCCCGCCCATGTGTTGTGGATTCCACCCACGACTGCAGTCGTTTTGGGGAGTAGTAGTCGGTAGCATGTGGATATCTGTTATTGGTCATTAGAGTACATTAATTTGTGGGGGTGGTGATCTAATAGGATGCTTTTAATGTATTACCTGAGTGTGTGCTGTTTAGCTTTACATTGCTGTGGAGTTTGTACGCGTGTGAATTGGAAGTATTTTTTTTTATGCTAATATCCACCCACTGGCGTTATCTGGACTATGTTAGATGGGTGTCAGGAACTCTGTTAGTTATTTACAGGTATTCTGCAAGACGACAATAAGGCGACCTTTAACTACTTGTGACATTCATAAATGTATCCGACTTGCTGGTCTCTGAATCTAGCAGACAAAGATGGACGACAAAAAACACAAATGTGTGTCAGCAATAGATGCCCAAGATCAAAAGCAGTTATCAGCGAATGTTTATTTTGCCTACAATTATAAAACAAAACATCAAAAGGGGAAAGAAAATAAAAGGCATTAAAGGCGGTTTTTCTCATTGTTGTCCTAAGCTCTCCGGATGTGCGCAGATTCACAGAAATAGATTCTAGTGTGTCCTCTTGCTTAACTATTTCTGCACCAGCAGGCCAGCCTTAGCACATTCAGGCTAACATTACATTCACCTATCCTTAGACACAACTTTTGTTTGCTTCCGCCGCTTTGTCCAATGCTGCATTTCCAAGTTACTCTGCACAGCACTGATTCCTCTAAGCCAAGAAGAGGGAAACTGACTGCCCTCATGCATCCCAAATAGGGGGTGCCAGCTTCCTACTCACACTGTGACCTTGTTGAAACCTTCCAGGTCAATCGATCAGTATAAATCTTTATTCGATCTTAAAAATATCATAAAAGCACAAGATAAAAACAATGCAATAAAACATTGAAAGAAAAGCACAATATCAAAATTTCCATTCTGCAAGGTAAACGGGAGTTTCGTACATCGTAGCAAGGTCCCTTTCTTGTGGAAACAACGCAACAAAGCGGATTGTTGCCAACTCAGCTGGAGCTCTTGTGGACTTAGAGGATAAGAGGAAACATTAGATGATGACGATGACATGGAGGGTGGTGATGACTTGGGTGAAGAAGATCTGAAAGAGGTAGAGGTGAGGGATTACAGTAGACAAAGGGATGGAAGTGGTAATATTTTTATTTTTTAGCTGTTTTATAACGCGCTCTGTTACTACCAGAGTATCCTGGCTAGGACAGAATGGGAAGGTACATGGACATGGTCAGCTGCTGGAGGCATGAGGTAGTGCCAAAGCGCACTCCATTAGCAGGAGTGTGAGTTTGGTGTTTTGCACCAGCAGAGCTTATTGAGGGCTTAAGGAGGGGTGCTAGTGGTAGAGAAATGATGCAGAAAATGGGGGCAAAGCTTCAAGATGGAGCTAAGGTTTGTCTTAAAAAAACTTGGGAAGAATGAGGGAGCTTTTGGGAGGATGTAGTTTAAAAGTGATGGTGTGGGTGGTGCAGATGGTGTTAAGTTGGGTGGTCATGGTTTGGCTGGCAGGCGTTTACGGAGGACGTAGAATGAACCTGAGGAATTAAGAACCATTGTGGTAACGTTGCTGAAGCTCATAGAAGTGCATAGGTAGGAGAGATGTTGACACATGTACAAGGAAGAAAGATGCTGAGGAAAAAGTAGCAGAAAGGGAGATGGATTCAGGGGACCAGGCTAAGAACAAAAAGGAGGGAAAATGTCACTAAATGGTCGAGAAGCATTTGAGGCACATTTGATGGGTCAAGGTAAAGAGTAAAGTTTCCATATCAAGATACAGCACAGAGAGATTAGGTCAAATTAGGGATCAACGGAAGAAAAGTGGGATTTGTCATGGAGACCAAGGCAGCAGAGGCCCCCCATTAGGGGCGAGGAGTGTCACCCCTTTTCTCCCAGTGCAGCAAAAGTGAAAAATAAAACGCGAATAAAATGAATTACTGGTTTCTTTTTTACCGTTGCCAGCCCGAACAGTGTTTGCGGGCGAGGCTGCTGCTGACTGTCAGCAAGGGAGAGGTGCTCACTCCACCAGTTTACACTGTGCAAGTCACTTTGGCCTGCTGTCTAGAGACTGCCAGCCTGACTCGTGCAGTGTAAACCACTCCAACTAACTGTCTCAGACAGCAGGGTAGAGAGCAGGCATAGGCCTCCTGTGCCTGCTGGAGCGTCGAGGCAGCCTGCTCCAGCCATTCCTGGCTCTGCTGTCATGCTGCTCATCTGCAGCATGAGAGCAGCTTTGGGATTTGCAGAAGGGGCTTGCCTAAGGCTGCATGAGGTGCAGTATACAAATCAGTATAGACCCTGCTCCAAAGGGAAGAGTCCAGCCCGAACTCCCAGGCCAGGTCCTCCCTGAACCGGAACACAAGAAACCCAGGACTCGTTTTGCCCTAGTTAATGATGGACTAAGATACATCACTTTTTTGTATACCCAGTTATGAAGCTAGGCTTCTGTTGGTGCAGTGTGGGGTACCTGGGCAGTCAGGAAGGGACTGGGCTTTCAAGGCTGTTGGTGGGCAAGGATCCTACTGAGGTTAATGCCTCTCGCAGCTGTTATTGCCTGCCGTGACTGTGCTGTGCTTTGTGTTGCCTGCTCCAGCGGAGGAAAAAGGAGTAAAGTGGCACTCGCATTGATTGTACCTGAGGCAGTTAGACAGGGGCTGGGACTGCGAGACCCAGGCTTCAGCGCGTGAAGACCGGAGCGCACCTGGTGTCTCTTCCCGCCCCTGCTCCGCCCTGTTTGCTGGCTGCTCGCTCCGCCTTGATTGCCTGCCTCGAGTATTTACAGCTCGCGGCCCCCGCTCCGCGGGTGCCGCTCGCAGCTGTTATTGCCTGCCGTGACTGTGCTGTGCTTTGTGTTGCCTGCTCCAGCGGAGGAAAAAGGAGTAAAGTGGCACTCGCATTGATTGTACCTGAGGCTGTTAGACAGGGGCTGGGACTGCGAGACCCAGGCTTCAGCGCGTGAAGACCGGAGCGCACCTGGTGTCTCTTCCCGCCCCTTGCTCCTCCTATTTAGGACACGCCCTTCACGTCAAGCGGGACGCTTGCGGGACGCCGGTCTAAGCCCGGGCAAAGGGCGGGCCCTCTGTGGCCCTCAGTGGCCGAGGTAGGCTGGGCTGGGCCCGGTTATTTTCATCGTTTGTATTATTGTACTAAAAGTGATTGATCCTTTCTCCTACTGGAAATACGCCTGACTGTCTGCGGAAGAAACCATTCATCTATATTGACTGTTAGCTTCCTCGGACTTTATTGACTTTATTTTCGGACTGCCTCTGTCGCATCTCCAGGACTATTTTATCTTTGTGGTATACTGCACTATTTTTATTCACTCATCCGGAGGAAATTCATCGTTACAACATAAATTTGTGGTCACATTGTCGAAAATATGTCTAAGAAACTCCGTTCTGGAAGGGAAGTGGGTGGTATGCCTAGTGCAAATAATGAAACTATTCGCACGAGAAACAAATCGGTAAATAATCCCCCCCTTAAGGGTCAATGCCATTTGTATGAGCTCTGGGCTTTGCCCTCCCCTAAGAACGCTAATTTACCTTCTAATAAAGCCTCCTGCGCCTCGGCCCAGGAGGTTCATATGCAACCTAGTACATGCCTGCAGCTTTCTTCGTCTCAGCTCGCACTACAATTACCTGTGCCAGTGGTGTCTTCTTCCCCTGTTTTCCTTGAAGGGAATGGGGAAAGCAAACTCTCTTCTTTAGTACATGAGAGGGAATCTACGAATCCTCCATCTATGTCTCAAACCACGTTGAAGGATAAGTTGGATGGTGATTTATCTGCATTACTTATTGATCATGAACTTTGCGGCCGGTATGTAGAGATAGCGAATAGGGAGTCCCCGGCCCCTAATAAATCCCTCGGGGGTGCTACCCCATCTGGTTTAATGTTGTATAGTAGTACCCCCTCATTGAATGATCAGGATATGTCCGATTTGTTAGTCGCTTCCGGGACCCCGGGCCTTAATCTTTCTGGCATCTGCCGTCCATTGGAAGCATGTGAAAAACCTATTTCTGAATCCATGGTTGCTTTGGAACAATTACTAGCCTCTATTCTATCTCTTTTAGGGAAATTTGTTGGCAATTCGGATTGTATTTTGGAATCCGTTACCCAAATACTGAAGACATTGTTACAAAAGTCACCGGATTTGAGGAATGTTCCCCTCATGACCGAACATGGTCGGCCAGGGGGGGAAATAAACGTGGCTTCAGTGGAGCTTGACACGAAAGTTGGGACATCGGTTTTGATACCACATACTGCGGCTACCCCCTTAACTGCAGTGCCGAACTGTATAAATAACTCAGTTCTTGTGATAATGGAGGAAAATAAATCCATGTCTGACCCTAAAGTGGTTCAAGACCTTTTTCCCATCTTCATGTCGGAAAATAAAAAAGATTCTCCCGATGTTAAAGATGAGGCTAAGGCAAAAAATGTGAAATTTAGAAGCAACAAGGGGAATAAAAGGAAACCAACTCGTAAATATAGGAAGAAAAGGCAGCGTCGGATAATTTTCCAAAACTCAGTCTCTGCACTGGAGAATGAAGTGATTGATCTGGAGCCATCTTCTATATCTGGAAAGGCAGAAATTGATACTGAACGGAATTTACCCATTAGTACCTTTTTTAAGGTAGAAAGTGATGTGTGTCCCCCAATGTCTTTGGATTCCATCTCTCAAAGGGGGGCCCTCCTATCAGTCTTCCTCAACCATCAATGACTGAAGTTTCTATACAAAATCCATCTGGGTCCCTTAACCCTTTGGCCTCTCCGTTCTGTGTAGCTTCAGGGAATGGAGATTGCCATCTCCCGGATCGTCCTTTAACAACTTTAAACGCTCCACTTGAAACTCTTGTGTTAGATTTTTTACCTTTATTTGACGTTGACTTGCCTTTAAACAGAGCTTGGCTTCTTAAGCGTTTTAGTGAGATTGATAGTCTACATCATATCCAAACTAGGGATATTGAATTAGTCTCCCTGTTTGGTGAAGTCAATGTAACGAGTATAAGGGTGAAATTTTATTCTCCTATTATTGTAAATCTGATACTACAGCAAGCTGAGAACTTCCAACGTATAGGCATTGATATTCTCCCGATCTTTAACCTTGGAAATAAAAACTCGGCGTTTGGGGAGGTACCCAGAAGGGAGGAACAAAATGGGGTAGCCTCTCCTCTTAGGGACCTGAAGATTTGGGTAGCTAAGGGAAAACGCTTGGTTTCACAAGTGAAGCCACTTCCGCTGACTCAGAACTCCTCTCTGGTAGAGGACAATAATCAGTGGAACTGGCTGCAAAGTGCCTTATCCACTAAATCAAAAGATGATCCAAGATTGTTTCGGCATCTTTAACACCCCACTAAATATTATCTCCTGGAACGCCGCAGGGATTCACAGTAGCCCAGAGAAGTTTGAGTTGCTTTTTTCTCTAGGAGCAAATGTGATCTGCCTACAGGAAACGTGGTGTATTGATTCGCTGAAGGTCTCTTAGGATTACTATGTCCTGGAAGTTCCCGCCGTCCCCTCTAAGAAAGGCCATGCCAGGGGCGGGATTGCTTGCCTATTATCTAATAAATTACATTGGAAATTCAGCCATTACATGGATTCTAGTAAATTGTTCCATGCCATAACCATCGACAATTTGTTTAATAACGGGATAAAATCCCCTATTGTAATTGTGAATGTTTATATTCCTCCGGAAGAGTGTTTTAACGCGATTCTAAAGCAGGTATTTCGATACATTGATCTAATCAAAAATGTCCCATCCCCTCCGGACATTTTGTTGGTAGGAGACCTGAATTGTAAAATTTCTAATTTTAGCCTGGATCTATTTAGGAATAAACCTAAAGAAGAGGCGTATTTTGTTCCGCAGGCACTCTTCCCTGATAAATTAGTGACAAATAAAAGAGGGAAGATTCTGCTAAATGAATTAGAGGCCGTCGATGGACTTATATTAAATGGGAGATTTCCGTCTGACGTGCCTGCAAAATTTACTCACAAGTCTCCGTTTGGGTCCTCTATCTTGAATTATGTTATTGCAGACTACGGTTTGTTTCCTCTTGTTCAGGACCTTAAGATAATATTTACTCCTTTGAGCGACCATAGTATATTGCTTGTTACTATTTCCTTAAAGCCTCTGACAATTGCACCTTGGTCTCTTAAGGGTAGTGATGTCGCTTTTCACGCCACCTCGGGAAGATGCTATTGGAATCCCACCGCCATTAATGGGGTACAGGACTTTCTAGACGAGACCCTATTAATTTTAAATGAGTGGCATGGGAATGAAATAGCATATTTTGAAGAATTTGTACGTAATATTACTTCTTATGCCCAAAAAAATTTTCGACCTAGAAATAGGGTAGTGGTCCCGAGTATATTGCGTAGCCTGAATAAGGAAATAAACAAACTGGTTCGCAAACAATATCTTGATAGAATCATGGATCGTGGTAAAGAAATATCAAGGTTAAAAAGAAAGAGAAGCAGATTCCAGTTAAAATTAAAAAAAGTAAGGGAGGACAATGTATGGATTAATTTGAGGGAATCGGTGGTCCATGGTAGGACTAGAGATTTTTGGACAATAATTGGTAAGGGGTGTGGGTCTAGACTTGGCCCCTCCCCTATCCCTATAGCGGAAGAGGACTGGATATCCTATATTCGGGAACTCTATGCAGGGAATGGGATTTTAAGTGACGATATTGATACCAGTGTTAATTTAGGCTATGATATCGCCATCAGTGTTACTCCTCCGGGTCTTATTAACTACCCCGTTGAGAAGGAAATTGAGATAGCGATAAAAAGCATGCGGGTCTCCGGGGCAATGGGACCCGATGAACTCCCTATGACGGTCCTGAAGTCTGACCCTGTAAGGTGGAGTAAAATTCTGTTTCCCCTGTTCAAAGCATGTTTTATGACGAAAATGGTCCCTGCTTCGTGGAGGGGAAGTATCCTGGTCCCTATTTTTAAGAAGGGAGTTAGGGACAGCCCCAGTAATTATCGTCTGATTGCTCTCCTCGACTCCATCGGAAAAGTGTTTGCGAAATGTCTACTAAAAGCCCTCTCCGGTTGGGTAGAGGAGAATAATATCCTGCCGCTTGAACAGACTGGCTTTCGTAGGGACCACGGTACGTTAGACAACCTTACTGCACTTCATGTGGTTACTGATAAGTATGTTCAGGTGAGAGGTGGGGTGGTGTATGCTGCCTTTATCGATTTCTCCACAGCGTTCGATAAAGTGGACCGCGGAACGCTGTGGAGAAAATTGGCAGTGCTTGGTCTCCCATCCTACCTGTTGGAGCTGGTGCGGGCTCTACATACAGAGACCTGGTGTAGGGTGTTGATGGGGGGCGAAAGGGGTTTATCGGATATAATTCCTTCTTTGAATGGCCTTAAACAAGGCTGTTTGTTGGCCCCCCTCTTGTTTTCCCTGTACACGGTTGACCTACCCGCTGCCCTTTCTTCTAGTGAGGGCATTGCCCCGGTGCTCGGGGGGTCCCCTATATCTTGCCTGATGTACGCCGATGATGTCCTTATTCTTGATTTAACCCCTAAAGGACTTGCAAATCGGCTAAATGCTCTTCATATGTTTGCTGTGGCACATCATATGAAGATCAACATTACTAAAAGTAAAGTCATGTGTATAGCTGGTACGAAGAGGTGCCGCTCTGTTGGTTTTGGTTGGTCTATAGGGGGCCAAAAACTTGAGGTGGTAAAGTCCTATACTTTTTTGGGGAAAATTATTATGGCTAACTTGAGTGAGAAACTCCACATAGAGCATTGTACACGCAAAGCTATTGCCCATGGCAAAGGTTTAAACTCCCTATACCATTCAACGGGGAAACGGCACTTTCCGATTTTATTGGAAGTGTACAGATCTAAAATCCCCGCAACAATATTGTATGGTATTGAACTTATAGATGTGAAAAAGTGGGACTTTTGCCATAAGATAGAGGGTAAACTTCTAAGATCTCTCTCTTCCCTAAACACCGCGTGCCCTTTAGCTGCCTGTAGGCTTGATTTCGGCCTCAGGAGTAGTTGGGTACAGGGACTATCGGCCCTTGTTAGATGGGTGGCCCGCCTTGCAAGATCTGAGGTAGGGACAATGAGAGCTATCCTCAAAAGTGAATTATTGGGTAATTTTAATGAGTTTTCTCAACTTGTGCGTAATTTTAGAAAAGCTGTAATCCTCTTAAAATTAGATGAAACTGCCTTGTTTTTGTATTCTTCTTCACAGTTAAAATTTGTTTTAAAAGCAGCTTCATGGGACTTGTGTTTCCAGACGGATAAAAAAGTAATTTGTGGAAAAAGGAAGGTAGATCATCTCCTTGATTCCTATCTGTGGAAACTCCCTCAACCCTATGTAAGATGGAACCTACCACATGGTATCCGCAGATTTTGGTTTCTTTTACGTTATGATTTATTACCGTTAAACCGACTGTTATCCAAATGGTATGGCTCCTCTCCTCTGTGTAATTTTTGTAAAGTAAATATCCAGGACTGTATGCATGTGTTGCTGATTTGCCCTGCGCTTCGTAAATTGCGCTCTAGATGGTTAAAAGTTATCTGTCTGGATCTTGGCATTGTCACTTTGAACGATTTCCTGTTTGCACTTTATTGCCCTCCCAATGAAATGTTCTGCTTCCATATTTTTAACTTTTTTAAAGGATTTTTAGCTATTTATTAATATGTCTCTGGAGATGTACCTTGACCGTCCGATTTCTGTAGTTTTTTTATATATCAGGATGTTTTAAGGATATATTTTTTCTTTCTTTCTTATGCTGCTTTTTGGAGCAATGTAACTGTTGCGTTGTAATTGTTGTGTGTTAAATTCTGTATATTTTATGTGGCCCTCTTTTGAGAGCCAAAACATAATAAATAAAATTTAATTGAGGTTAATGCGGGCAGATTGGGGCACTAGTTGCTTTATTAGCCAGATAGGTTGTCAGCTGTTGTATTGTGAGAAGGTTTTAATTTGATTTTTAATTGGACTTTAATGCCCTCCGGTGAAGGGATAGCAGGACAATTTGAAGTCGAAACAGGAGTGGCTACAGGTGATGAGGAGAAAGTTAGACATGAAAACAAAGGAAGGGAGATCTGCTGTTTCACTTTATGAGTGGCCGTGTGAGGAGTTGATTGTGTCTCCGTTTGAGGTAGTGTCCAAAACAGCAGAGTTTAGCATAATCCAACACTTGTATTGGTGAAGGCCCACCCTAGTAATCATTTAATTGTGAAGGAGGGTAGCCCTGTCAGATATGCTATGGTTGAGGATGGGATGTTGGTCAGGAGTTGTGGGGCACGAGCAGAGATTAAATCCACTTTTAGTTTGCTCCCCATTCAGCTGGATGATTCTCAGTTTGTTAGATATACAATTTGATGGTAAGATTTAGATAGACCAGATGCTGCCTTTGGTGTGCACAATGTCATGCAAGCCGTTGGTGCCTTTCACCTCTTTTCTAATGGGTGTTCATTCCCAATAAGATCTTGGATGCTTTGTGTGTGGGAAGGTGGCACAGGAGTATGTAGAAGTGTTGTGGCATTTCAGGATTTCATGGATGAATTGGGAGTGTTGTTGGTGCAAGAAGTCCTAGTTCAAATGTTTTTTTATATTGAGCGCAAGCTGGTAAGAATAGCATGTTTGACTGTGGATGAGGAATAAATGCTGTTGCAGTTGACCGCAAGGGTTTATGCATCAAGTAGGTGGAGCTGAGAATGTTGTAGCTTTTGGTGGACCACTTATATTTTGCATATCAAGTAGTGCACGAATGTAAGACGTTCTGTAGAAAACATTCTGTAGAAAGGTGACTTTGGCCATGTCTGGGGCAGTTTTACCACACCACGGGTTTAGATTAAAGGCAGGCCTGTTGGTGTGGGCGGGATTTCTGCAGATTTTAATGGCGCCATTGTGTGGACATTGGGGTATGAAGAAGAATGGAGTTGGAGTGTTCAGATCTATTCAGATGCTGCAGATGCAAGGGGGCTTTGGTTTGCACTGGCAAGGAAAATAATGTGTGGCGCTTCGGCTGGAGGAGTGACAGGCATTGGTTGTTCCTGATTTTGTGTGGATAGACACTAGCAAACAAGGCGAGCTTCAATGTAGAAGACCTGGTGAATAGAAAGATGGTAAGGGATGAGAGGGCGTTAAAGGTCTGGTGTCTGTTTATTGTGGGGTGCATGATCCACAGTATCATTCTTTGTTGTTTGCGGGAATAGAGGATGAAACAGTTGGTGCATTATCTCGCTCAGAGTGTAGGAGCTCTGCGGTCTGGTGCTGGGTCTGAGTAGTAGACTGCTGGGGTGCGCTGTTTGAGCAAGGGTTTTAGAAGAATCCATGTGGAATACATACAGGGAGGTGAGATGGGAATTTCTTCTATTGTCAAAGAGTCCCCCCTTTAGCTTAGAGCCAAGGAATATATGTTTGAGATGTGGATACTCAGTGGTCCTTCATCACAGTGGCAGGGCGGGACCCATCATTTTATGTTACACCACGAGTTCTGAATGAAAGGGTAGGCAGGGAAAATTACTGGGTAAGAGTTTTCCTGTGTGGCATTTACAGTTAGGCCTGGGCAGAGTTCATGACGTTTTACTCCACGGAACTCTGCCGCACTCCGAGGAGTTTCGCCAGTGGCTGAGTCCACTAAGTCACACTACTCACACACATTTTTAGCTCTGAAAGTTTGTCCGATGCTGTAAAATCAGCGTGAATGCATTACAGGCCATGCCAGAGGGTGCTGCTGCTTTCTGCCACTCCAGTAGACATTCTACTCGAGAGGTTGCTTCCTTAAAGCAAGCGCCAGATTTCTCAACAAAAGTGGTTGCAGCCTGTCGCTACCGCCAGAGTTGAGAAATCTCGCCAGATGGATTTCTAGCACCCGATTATTTATTGCGAGTGCTCGCCAGCTTAATGTTGGCGAGCCACTCGAAAGAAAACCCCCCACTTCGCAGAGTTTTGCAGCGCTTCGCACGGAGTGGGCAAAACGCTGAACTCCGCCGGCAGGGGGGGAATTTTCCACCCACCCCTACTTGCAATGCAGAAGGATTGGGGAGGATCCTGGATTGATGAGCCAACACTAGGCAAAATGGGGGAACAGGGGTCGGGCGTGAAATGTGAGGCTCTGAGAGGCTGGAAATAATAAGGTTGGAAGAAAGGGACGAGGATGGGTAAAGACACAGGGAGACCGATGTTTAAGGGTTTTATAACAGTGGGCAATGTGTTGGTGTAATGATGGAGGAAGTAAGCACTATTAATTGCATTAGCGTTTGTTTTCCAAAAACTACTATAGCTTCTTACCTTAAGGTAGAACTTTCTGTATGTCTATCCAGAGTACAAATTCTCAGATTGAGCCTGGACCGGTGCTAGCATATGGCAGGGGGGAAGGGTGAGCACGGGTTCCTTTAAGACAGAGGTCCCTAAAACATTTTTGCTCTGAGCTCCCCTAAGGAAAATGTTTTGAAGTCAGGCCACCCTCCAAAACTTTATGGCAAGACTTGGGGGAGCGTCAGTGGTAAGGCTGAGCACAGGGGGCACGGAGTACGAGATAATTTCAGGCGCACTTTTCTATAGCTCAAATTCTGCACTAAATGTGAGCAGTATAAAAAAGAAAATAAATTACACAAAAACAAAATTGCCTCAAAACCTCTGCCTGCTAAACTAAGGTGATATGAGCCCCTCACACTCCTGAGCCCCCATTGAACTGTACCTGCTGCACTAATGATAGGCTAGCTGCACCCTGAGTAGCAGCCTGCCTCTCTGCCTTTCTCTCCATGCCTGGTCGTCACTCCAATCCTGAAACAGACTATGTCCCTTCAGAAAAAATGAGCCTTTACATGTTGCCCCACTTTTCTGCAAAGGTTTCCTCAACTCTGATGCTAGCAAGACCCCATGCCTTTTTTTGGAGATTAGGAGTTATGATTTTGATGCAGTGGACCCCTCAAAAACCTGGAATCCATTGCCACCTTACCTGATGCACTAATGATAGCTACTGCCTTGCGAAACAGGCAGTCTCATCTGCCCTTTCTCAAAAACATGGCCCAAGTCTTGTCCCATATCCCTTCTGTCATCTCTCTGTGGCCAAAGCGAAAGCGGTCTCCACCTCTTCAATATTCACCATGGAGAAGTGTGGCTCACTGGTTAGAGGAGGCAGACCTGGAAGCAGAGGTCAGCCCGGGACCAGGGTTCAATTCCCGGCTCGGCGGGTCTTGAGTCCTAAAATGTCCACGGACTCGACAATTCTCGCTCCGGTGCCTACTCGATTCACGGGTTCACACTCTGCGACTCTGGGCAATAGCTTGCTTAATCTCCACAACGGCCCCTCGCAGTGGGATGCCTGGCTTTCACCACCCTTTTTACCACCCTTGGGCCATTTAGATGAGGCCAAAAACACTGGCACAGCAAGGGTGCACTGGGGCCTAATGCAAAACAAGGAAGGATAGTATAAAAAATATAATTAGGGTTTAGTTGGCCCTTCACACCCCTGGGCCTCAGTGCCATTGCATCTGTAACACAATGATACCTACAGCCCTACGAAACAGGCTTTGTCTTCTGCCCACTACACAGAACTATTGCACTAAGGCCAGAGGCACAGAGTAGGTTGTCCACCCCTTTGTGCAAAAAAAAAAAGGGAACAAAGAACAAAGCCACACATCTCGCCATCCACCCCCCCCCCCTCTTTCCCTGGTGCTGAGGTCCCATTTCCTGTGCTACAAGGGTGACCTTGGCCCCAATACTAGCATGGAAAATGGGCCTCCACTCCACTTTTTGGTAGTAAGACAGTATAATTGGGGAGCAGTGGCCCCCCCACACCGTTGGTCCCAGTGCCACCGTCCCTGCTACATTAATGGTAGTGCTGGCCCTTTCATAAAAAACAGCCCCCATATGTTACCACCTTCCTCAGGTCATCTCTCTAAGAAGGATCTGTGTCTGTCCATTTGTAGATTGAAACATTTGCTCCCACATAGCACTTCTCCTATGGGCCATGTCTTTTATTCCAGTTTATTCAGACAGATATACAACAAGCAGATATAGAAACACACATTGCACATTTCATTACCATTCTGACATCTAACATGGGGGAACCCATAACAGTAAGCTATGCAGTTCAATCACGGTATACATATGTAAATTGCAGGGATCGAATGTGTCTTCATGTATATTGGAATAGTCCTATAGGCAATTGCCTTAAGGCTTGAAAACGACAAATGTAAGCCGAGTGGCCTGGGGGTGTTATGTCGCCGGAGCCAAGGAGAGAAAATATCTTTCGGTCGAGATGCCATAGGCATGAGGTCCCAAAAAGTTGCCAGCTGCTCTTGACAGTAGGCTATGTCTCGGATTCACTCAGGGAGGGTACCTAGGGGCTCCCCAGTGTATAGCCAATCTACGCTTTGCGAGCAGTAGCAGCATAGCTGTGAGGCGGCATGACTCAGGCGGGATCTCCTCAACATAGCCAAGCAGTGCCACTAATGGAGAACATGCCAGCCACAGTCCGGTGATGGCATGTATGGTGTCATACACCTCCCATGGGGCATGTCTTTGATGATATCCATGTATCTTTCTCTCTACCTCTTTCTCCTGGGCCATTACTTGGAAACCCCAGAGGTCCGGATGATCAGGGCTCTGCTTCTGAACGCGACCCTCCCTTCAACTTACCTGAAAATACATCTGCATGTTGAAGTGGGCAGGAGCTATCGGGACCAATGTGCCTGTTTTTTTTCTTTCAAAAAAACAGTCCCCATAACTTTTTGTTAAACAAAAATCCCTGGATAATGAATGTGGACCGTGTGGTGCCTCTGGCTGAAAGTGAAAGGGGATGGGGCTTCCATGTGCTGTGAAGCCGAGCGCGGGACCGAGACCAAGTGAGCAATTGGTTAATCACCAAATGTAAGGTTGCTTGGGACCCAGTATAAGCCTTAATAGATGGAGCCACTTCAAGTTTCATGATGACCAGCGGCATAAGGGTGTCTAGTTATGGAAAGTGTACTTTAAATGGATTCTTACAAAAATGCTGTCACTAGGTACCGTCTGATTACATATTACTTAATATATGCTTTGAAAGCCCTTATTTTATCTTTAAAACTAAACCCAGAGCCACTGTTATACGATTGTGGCTTTTTTTGCATAAATATCGATCTGCCACATAATCCATTGTCTGGTGCATAAGCTGCAGATTTGAGAGAAATAGTTTCTAGCTCTAACAGATCAAACCCCCTGCGGACCGGAATTTACCACACATTTTCCGTTAAACATTTTATTCCTGTGAGTGGTTTGTTTGTTTGTTTTATTGTTTTCTAGAGCGCGAACTTGACCCGTTAGGGTATCAGAGCGCTTTACATGTGTTTACATTTAAATAGCTCCAGATAAGGCCCCAGACCCTGCCCCCAAGGCTGATGCAATGTCTTATGAACCAGGCAGTCCCCTGTTTACTTATTTATTTGAGTTTTGTATAGCATCGAAGGTATCAGAGTGCTTTACAACAGTAAATGTTCACATCAAAGATAACAGTCTATACAGAGCATCTAAGTCCGAGCGCTCTACAACAGTAAATATTCACAACATAGATAACACCTATATGAACGGAGCCTCATGCTTTACATTCGTACTCCTCCCACGTGCAAAATCTAGGAGCCGGCACATACTGGACCAGTAAGGACCAGCAGTCTCTCCACGTACAAGCGGGCTGGACCCCAGCGCTTTCCAAACCCTTGACGTTAAGGAAAACAAGCATTTACAATGCAATGGTCTCGGCATCATTAAAGGTAGAGCTATTGGCATTGCTCATGACATTTCTTTTTTTTTCTTTAAATCATAAATAAATGGCATTGTTATTTACATTGCCAGCACACACCACTCTGCACTCAACAGCACACACCACTCTGCACTCAACAGCACACACCGCTCTGCACCTGCACTCACTGCTCTGCGCACTCACCACTCTGCACCTGCACTCACTGCTCTGCACACTCACCGCTCTGCACCTGCACTCACTGCTCTGCGCACTCACCACTCTGCGCCTGCACTCACTGCTCTGCGCACTCACCACTCTGCGCCTGCACTCACCACTCTGCGCCTGCACTCACGGACACGGAAGCTTGACGTTGTAACAATATTAAAAATGTATAAATGCAAATGTTATCGCAACGGCACTATTCTTTTTCACCAATACAGATGAAATCTAGGCTGTAACCTTGTGGTACGTGTGCAGTGTCACTGTAGAGGGTTTCACCCCAGCGTTACCCAACAAAACTATTTGCATGAAGAGATGGTGATGTCTCTCTCCCCTTCTGTCTCTCAATCATTCTTCTCACATATCAATCCACTCGTACCTCCAATAACTCTTTCATACTCCTCCATCATCCATTCAGCACATCTGCATTTATCCATCTAGCCATATACTCAAGGATGCATCCATCCACTCATTGATCCATCCAGCCAAATCACTCCTGGCCCACCACACATTCGTGCACTCATTTTATGTAAGCACTCACACATCCAGCTATACATCCATACACAAACCAGCCGATTCATCCATATCTCTCAACATCCATCCCTCGATCTAATCTCACGACCATCCCCCAGTCTCTTACACACACATTCAACCTTCCAGGTACTCATTCACCAAGTCATCCATTTAGCCGCCCATCTATCTAACTTCAAGTGCTCATCTATCTAACACCAGGCAAAGCACTAATGGGCCGAAAGACTCATTAGCACTGCTCAGGAATAATTCCATTTGTATTTCGTTTTAATTGCATGCAGTAGGTGTCCTTTAAATGTTTGTCCCGTGTGCATTAGATCCAACCACGGCTCCTCGGTGCAGTGGAGTACATCGAACTACAGTGACTGCCCCGTTAAAATCACGGCTCTGCGCTCTGTGGAGAGTGTGACCGTGTGCCAAGAACCCACGGCTGCGCTCGACACTACAGCCCAGATCTATCACTGGAGGCGGAGGGAGCCTGCGGGTAGGGCAGAGGGAATGGAGGGAAACGGCTCGTTAGCATATTCGGCCCCCTTCGCTGCTTAGCCACACATTGCCTCTTTCCTCGCAAGCACCAAGGTTAGGATAAAGCCCCTCCCCTCTTTCCTTATCGCTGTACAAACACTGGGCCGCTGGGATTCATCCACCGCGGAACACGAGAGGCAGAAGGACAATAGGCAGCGCGGACAAAATGGGGGCGGAGCCGAAGCAGGCGCAGGAGTCTTTGTCTTCCGTCTGCTTCAAGGGGCTGGGGCCTAGAAGGCATAGACACGCACAGGCATACTCGAGGTCCGAGGAGGCGTACACCATGGGTTCACGCAGTCACAAACATACAAAGACGTGCAGGCACACTCATGGGTTCACGCAGTCACAAACGCCACATGGATGCAAACAGTCACACGCATATGCACAGACTTGAGACCCACACACATACGGGTTAACGCAATAATAAAAACGCACATGGGAGCATGCAGTCACAAACACATAGATGCGCGCATACACACGGTTTCAGGTAGTGATAATTATGTGGATGCTCATGCAAAAGCGCACATAGGCGACAGCAGACACAAATACACACTTACATACACATGAGTGCACAAAAACCTTTGAAAACAAAGGAGCCGGCCCAGTAGCGAAACAGGGGGGTTTGAATACACATCTCCAGCTGGCTCCATTTTAGAAGGCTTACTGGACCCAACAGAGGCTCACGAATCTTCTGTGGTGATCGCCACACAGGGACTGCCAGGTGAGGGGCCCAAAGGTCTTACACAAAAGGCTGGTACCCTAAGACCCTGCAGACATAGGTTGGTCCTTTTTTGTACTTAGCCGATTACCCATTAGGCATCGTACATGTGCCCGAACCCCACAAACAATCTGATTTGTGAAGGGCCCCATGGCTGAACGTGTTACCTGGGCCTCTGACACTGGGTGCAGAGTACTGTGGGGAGGGCAGAGCAGGACGACGGAGCTGCGGGCGGAGGGAAGGGGGGGGGGGCAGAGCAGGACGACGGAGCTGCGGAGGGAAGGGGGGGGGGCAGAGCAGGACGACGGAGCTGCGGGCGGAGGGAAGGGGGGAAGGGGGGCAGAGCAGGACAACGGGGCTGCGGGCGGAGGGAAGGGGGGCAGAGCAGGACGACGGAGCTGCGGAGGGAAGGGGGGGGCAGAGCAGGACGACGGAGCTGCGGGCGGAGGGAAGGGGGGAAGGGGGGCAGAGCAGGACAACGGAGCTGCGGGCGGAGGGAAGGGGGGCAGAGCAGGACGACGGAGCTGCGGACGGAGGGAAGGGGGGGGCAGAGCAGGACGACGGAGCTGCGGGCAGAGTGAGGGGGGGGCAGAGCAGGACGAAGGAGCTGCGGGGGGAGGGAAGGGGGGGCAGAGCAGGACGACGGAGCTGCGGGCGGAGGGAAGGGGGGGCAGAGCAGGACGACGGAGCTGCGGAGGGAAGGGGGGGGGGCAGAGCAGGACGACGGAGCTGCGGGCGGAGGGAAGGGGGGAAGGGGGGCAGAGCAGGACAACGGAGCTGCGGGCGGAGGGAAGGGGGGCAGAGCAGGACGACGGAGCTGCGGGCGGAGGGAAGGGGGGGGGCAGAGCAGGACGACGGAGCTGCGGGCAGAGTGAGGGGGGGGCAGAGCAGGACGAAGGAGCTGCGGGCGGAGGGAGGGGGGGAGCGGGACCGGGACGAAGAAGGGCTGCGGGCGGAGGGGGACGGAGCTGCGTGCGGAGGGAAGGACAGAGCTGGACAAAGGAAAGCGGAGGGAAGGGGGGACGAGCAGAGCAGCTCTGGAAACAACCACCGTCTTTCTCCGAGGCAAAGCAGAAATGCCTCGGAGAAAGCATGGTCATTTTCGCATTTGGGGGCGTGTTTTGCTGTTCTGAGTGACGGACAACGTCACTGTCTAAAGAACGCAAAAAATCACGCCCCCAAATCCGAAAAGGACGGGGCTACATTGGAGTGACTGATCTCTCCTCCAATGGCTGGCCTCCGTTTAGGAAGCCAGCCAATGAGGAGAGGTCAAGTACAGAGGCGGGTTCAAGCTCCGTACTCAAAATCATTAATTCTCTGACCGGAAGCTGGCAAGCCAGCTTTTCCGGTCCGAGACCTAAAAATGCTCATGTACCCTTCAACCATACTCCTCAAACAACACTCACGACGCACGCCTAATGCAACGGCGCCCTCTACTGGATGAACGGGTCTTTTTGAAGTTCATGCAAGTCAGAGTTCTGTCGTCACTGATACAACCTGTGGCGCAGGAGGCCAAGGCTTCACTCTCCTATTAACGCTATTTAGCTAGCTCAGATACAAGTTACCTCCTTGGCAGAGATCTAAAATTCAAGTCTGAAAAAGTTAGACTATTATTCAAACTTCTCAAAAAGATTAAACCGAAAGATGGATTTGATATCATAACAAACGCAACAAGTGATAAAAGACAATCAATACCTCTGAAATGTTAAAAAGGCCATGACATCTATCTATGGTGGAAACCCTGGGACAAACAAAACCTCTTAACACCGCTTTGGTCAGCCTTGTGAACTCTTTCAAGAACTTGCAAGAACTTGTTTCAATTAAAAATATATATTATATTGCTTCTCTTTCAAAAATCTAAAGACCATAGAGTGAGTATATGTTGGCAAGTTTGATAAGCTAACTAGTTTGCCCCCACAACCCCCCGCCCCCAAGGGCATGTACGAACACAACCACCTTGCACATTTTTCTTTTGTTAAGGAGTGACCTCATACTGATGGTAAGACACAGGTCAGGTGTACCCCCGATGACCAGGCCCAAGACATGGATGGACAACGTGTGGGTCGATTACTGCCATCAGCTGATGGCACAACACGGATGGCTTCCACTGGAGCGCTGAAGGTTGAGCTATACCATCTGAAGAAGGCAGGGTATGGATGGAATACGCAGAAAACGAGTAGATACGGACCCAGCCACACAATCAGGGGTTAGAGCCAGCGTGTGGAGTTTGATGTCAGATGTATTGTTCTGCTGTAAGCAGGGAGCTGGTGAGGCAAGCATGCGTGCAAGTCTTGTGAGGTAGGATGCCTCTATTTTCTCTTTGTACTGCACACCTGTGAACAAGGCTGCTTTTTCAAACATTTATAGAAGCAGGCTCCAGCCCTGCCAATACGTCAATCTGGAAAGGCTACAAGACTCCACGCACACTTTGTATCTCATCGTCGTAAGTGGTGTGAACGTTTGTTCCTGAGGGTCACAAGAAAGCTATGAAGACTGAAACCCCCTACAAGCTGAGCCTTACTGATAGCTGTCTGGAAAGAACTACACAATGACACTTTCATTATATTTGAAGCAGTCCGTCATAGGCGGCCAAAACAATTTGAACTTGGGTTACTAAGAGAAGATGGGGAATTTTTATGAAAAATGTGAGATATTCCAGATTAGACTGAAGGTACCGACATACTTGTATAATGCGAAAACAGACGATCATGTTTAAACAGAAGAGCACAGAGACATTGAAGGTAAATAGATGCAGGACAAAAACCTCACATATACTAGTCTCTAGGTCTGCAGTTGGAAATACGGACAGGCAATCAAGACCAGGGTGTTAATATATGCAGCTAAATTCTCAGAGACAGAAATGAATTGTGTAGGAATCAACAATTTAGTGTTAGGAAATGGAGCCTGAACTTACAAACTGTTGTAGTTTAAAGGAATCACAGATGATCATTGAATAAAATTGGAGTAAAGGAGGGATGAAAATTCATGGTTAGGATAACAAAGAGCAAGTACTGTGCAGACAAGGGATTGAGCAACAAGGCAGATAAGTATACAACAAACAACAAAAGTCGGTGGCAGTGAGAACCCAGACAGAATTCCATGGGTGGGGGATATACTGTTACGAGAGGTGGAAATCTTTTAGTAAAAATCAAGAGTCGTTCAAAGCTTAGTTTTAACATCCAAGACACAAACATAAGGAACATCCTCAAACATGTCGCCATCTGAGAGCTTGCCGTTTGGTTCAAAGAATTTCTTAAATTCCAGTATCCATGAAAGGCTATTTCTCAGGCATCCCACTATCATTGCTAAACATGATTCAAACCTTTAATGTTAATGCAGAAACCAAAAGCTAGATTCACAGTGCCTTAAGAAGCACATCCCGGCCCCTTACAAGGCATGAAGGAGGTTTGGGCATCAATGTGATACTTTACAGTGAGGGATGGCTGGACACCATGTACCTAGCATTGATCAAGTCCTCATTCACTAAGGAATATGCTGCAAACGTAAGATGAATAGAGAGCACATATTGCTTTTACTATGAGCCAATGAAAATAAGCTCTCCTGTCCATCTAATCTATTGCTCTTGTGGTTTTAGGCTGGCCAGTTCCTTTGAATGGTTTCTTATTTGTAGAACAACAGTTCGCAAATGTATCTAAGGTATCTCTGAGCTGACGGTGAAAGGAAGGGCGCCAGTTTTAAGAGCTGGGTAACGCTGTGACAACACGCAGGGTCTCATTAGCATGCAAACCCACCTTCCAAACTGAAACTGTGGTTGGCTCTTTTTCAGATGTGTGGAGCGCTGTTCTCACTTGCACTCCAATAGATATGCGACACCACCCACCCACACAACTTCTACCAACACCATAGCAACCATGTCTCTATATTCCCAAAAGCGTCAACGCTTTTCCACCTCGGGCAGCTAGTGACCCATTAGACATTTCAACACTTCTGCACATATCAGAACTCTTTTGAAAATATCTAAACCTAAAGTTAGAACTTCAGTTCTCACTATAAATATTTTGAACAGTGTCATTTTTGATAAAGCTTGCAACAAACTGCTGCTGACAGCTAGCTGCTTCTCATCCTTTCCAATGTACAAGTGACCTGCTTGTTGGTGGCAGTAATCTGTCAACTGCACGATTTGAAAGTTTCAAAGTGATAGATTGTCTCACTCTCTGAAAAGGGAAGAGTTTAGGTCAGTCTATCCTCATTATTCAACCTATGATGTGTTACTTACTGCAGTTTGAGTCGCTTTTGAAAACTATTCCTTCATTCCTCCAACAGAGATCTCAGCTTTTCCTCCAAGTTATTCAGTTTCCAACTCAACCGAATTCGCCTCTCTTCTTCTTATCTTGAGACCGGCCTTTCATTTTTATTTCCATTACTAACCATCGACCTTGTGGCAGTAGAGAAGGAGCTGCTGAGAACATCCCAATGTCCTTGTATTTTAGCAGAGTACCATGGTCGTCGCACTGGCTGGAACCCTGAAGTTGAGCATTTAAAGTGAATAAACGAACAGCCGCTTTCTGGGTTTCAAATTGTATCTGCAGTTGAGTAAAACTTTAGATATTATTTCTAAAAGGCTGTTATTTTAATGCAATTAAAATAAAACAGCAAACACAAAAAGATAAAGAATAGACCAATCACAGACTCGCTATTGTAGAGGCAGGGATTCGCGACTGTACTAAGAAACTGAATTTAAGCTCACAGCCCCTCACTCTTCCGTCATTTTTAGGTGGCGATTGCATCTCAAAATATATTGCCTTACAATCGCTCTCTGTAGCTGTTACGGCTTGAAACCCAAATGCCATTCTCTTGCTGGTGTACGAGACATTTTGATGTTTGCATACATACCCCTTTGTCCACATCACTTGACTGATTTTTATAGGGTTGTCATCATATGGACTGCCTTCTGAACTAGACTTCACTCAAAAATGGTTTTAAGTACACTTTATTGTAAACAGCCATGTGCCTTCTTTACGTTTTTGGTTTCAATTGCAATTTAAATCCATATGACGGCACCAATCTAGAATGAACGAGACACACAAACGCGTGCATCTGACAACAAGAACCCTTATTTGTGATTGTATAGCTTTCATGGGATGTGTAGAACATGTACATTATGACTGACACACATATGGAAGTAAAGAGATAAAGCAATACGTCTAACCTTCTCTTATAAAAGTACTATACACTGTGTAACTTTCAGAAGAGGTAAACCATTTTATTTTTTTAGCCCTACACAGTAACATTTTATGTAAAAGTGCACATAGGATATACAGTATCAAAAGAGGAAAGAACAAGTACAGGTCCTTTCAGTTGAGGTTTGAAAAGCTTTAAAGCAAAAGTCCGAAGTCCAGCTTTGAATCAATGTCCAATGTTAGCCTCAGTGAAGGAATGTGACGGTGCTTTTATGATGGCGTAGAGGTAAGACGATGGGCTCAAGTAAAGACAATCCAGAGTTGCTTCAGTCACTCCAGCCCATCATTCCCAGCTGATTGTTTTACTGCTAGAAATGTTAGGAGGAGAAACTCTTTGTGTGAGTAGACCAGCCAAAAGGTCTGACACTTTTCATTCGTTGGTTCGTCCAATCATGCCACTGGAAGACCACCAGAATAGTGGCGGTGTCATCTACTTTTCTTCTTTGACCCAGATGCAAAAAAGAAAGGCTGGCCTGCTTTTACATGATAATGCATTCTCTACCGTACAGTGGCTACTGTTTATTATTTTGATAGACAAATGCATTATTAAACAATTTAGAAGTCTGGCTGAATTCCAAAATGAGGGCGCTGCTGTCCAACATATTACTGTTGAGCTGATGAACACTGTACACAATCGGAGTATGACTAGGACCAGGTGAAGAGTGGGTACAGTAGCAGGTCAATCCAATAAAAATAATTCAGATAAAAGTTCAGTTTTGTATCTGGGTTCAACAAATGCCTATTTCTGCAATATATCTTCCTTTGATTATTACCTTTCCCATGATTACTATGTCGAGAAAAACACACAAACACAGTGCAGTAGATGTAATAAGATGTCCTTATTGTTACAGAGAAGTAGGCTTTTCAAGAGCTTCTTCTAAGAACAGAAAACTCCATTGCTCTAGTTCTTCCAGAGCCCTCTAGGGACAAACACAACCACTCAGCTCAAATTTAAAAAAAGGAGGGGGGAAGACACTACGAAAATAAAAGTCTTTACCTCCCCCCAATACCCTGTGTAAAATATTATTTTGTCACTCTTTTATGTTTTCTCTCTTCAAGTAGTGTACAGTCCTCAAGACTCCAGTAACTGCACAATGTATGCATTTTTCTTTTTTTTACAACACGCTATTTAAATATATACAATGCAATGGATGGACATTCAGTTTGTAAACAACAATTACAAGGTAGTATCAAGTACCTGACCCTTTCTTTGCTATGGTGGAAAACAGGTATAAATGTAGAGATATTGTACATACTGACAGCAGTTACAAAAAGCAAGGCAAGTAGCAGCCGGGGAGCCTCCTGTTTAGCATAGAGGACTTGATCTTCATTACTTTGGGTCATGTGAGAAAATGCTTTAACCTATGGATGTTCAATGCAAGTAGAGGAGGGGCAGCTCTAGGGAACATTCTCAGGACAACAAATATGAGTTTAAATTTACTGTACGTAAATGTATCGTTTGTGGATATCCTGACTGTGTAATGGATACAGCCCTCCAAGAAGTATGTGGGATATCTCTACTTTACATCTTGAGCAGGGTTCTCACAGTTCTTCAACCCTTTTCGCATCTGTCATATGTATTTCTGATTGCTCAAGCTACCATCAACAACAGATACTGACTCCCCGATGAAAGCCTTACAGCTCCACAGTTCCAAGACAAAGTAAGAAGACAGATACAAACATTTCTTTGATCCCAAAATTTAGACCCTGGGCATTTTCTCAAGAAGAATTGCATGTTAGAGCACAGAGACCTTGAAGCATTTCCTACTCATGCGTGCCTGGCTGGATGGGTCCTCTGCCTTCCTGTGCACACACTTTGAAACCACACCTTTCACATGCCATGTCTCACTTCAAAATACATGTGTAAAATTGTTCAGGATTCGCTTCTCATCTGCATCTTGCCCTGATGGTCAGGAATCCTGATTCCCGAAAAGAACAGAATCCGTCAGATCTAGATTTTGAACAGAGAAAACGTCGAAAACAACAATCTGAAGAATTCTACTGCGCTAGACATTTTATTTTATTTGTGGAGTCATTACTTGATTCTTTCATACAGCAGTTATAATCTGCAGACACGCACCCACAGACACAACCAAGGGGGAAAGAAATATATATATAAAAACAGAGGACCTTTGCGAGTGTATGCACAGTAACAACCTTCAAAGGGCTCAAATTTATGCCCCATTCTTATTAATGCCAACATGTGTAAATCACACCACACACCCCTGGTCCTGATGCATAGTCTTCAAAGCTATAAAAAGTATATTTTCTTTCACTGGAACAGTCACAAGAGAAATGTCCATCCATCAAAAGAACTTGACCCCTTTGCTGTCATTGAGCATTATGACTTCGGCCTTGTGTTCCAGCTGGAGGTTCTGCAGAGATCGAAGTAGCATAGACTCGTCTAAGCCATGGAATTCTGTGGAGCGACAAAAAAAGGTGTCAACGTACAGTTGTGCAGGTGCTCGATCTGTGTGTGAGGGTAGACAAGGTGCTTTTCAATGTCCTTTTGTTAGCACATATAATGGCGCTACTTCAGCCAGTGGCCATCTGCTCTCATGTCCTCTCTTGCAAACTGTTAAGTGATGCACTGTTTCAATAGGACTTACAACAAACATGGCAAAATGTATGATGTGACTCGCAGATGGCAACGTGTTAAGTTGTATATTGGAGATCAACAAGATCTGGTGTAAAATGCTGCCCTCATTCTGTAACTCAGATTCCCTTCTGGGAGGGAGACAGTCAAGTAACCTAAATGACTAAAAATGCTCCATTGTTGCCGGTGTTCAAATGTGGGTAGCCCAATATACTGCCATAAAATTACGTCGATTAAACCCTGCAAAGAATGTTCAAATATGTTGCTAGAAAATATTCTGCTCAATTAGGTATCAGTTTTTACGACTGGCACAGCAAAAACAGTTCCAACCAATAAAAGCACTGTTACTCAACACTTTCAAGTATATAAGACATCTTTGTGCCTGCTGTGCCAACTGCAGTGTCTGACGTCGGAGACAGGCTTATGCCCACAGAAGCCTTTCTACATATCTACCATCTTTCTCAGACACACCCTCTCACAACTCCCACCACACCCTTGTACGATGAAACGTCCATATCTTTTAGGTTAAGATATAGTGAACTTTGAAATGTAGATATTGTCTTGTAACTGATTTATAAACCGAAAAAGACCCTTTGACATTCACCTTGTACCCATGTCACCGAAAGACAATGCCTATCTGTAAAAACCTGCAATAGTTGCACTCATGTTTCAAGAACCGTCATTGCTGTACGCAAACACTGGATATATTGTACTATTTGCTTGAGATTTGACCTGACAAAACTACAGAAACAACCTAGTTAATCGTAAGATAAGAGCAGCAGATTGGCATGCATCATATTAATTCATATTTCTTTTTACACTGCTGCAGATGAAAAATACTTATAGTTCCCAGAGCTTCTGATCTGAGTCCTTCTGAAAAGAAAGGATGTTCGGTTGTTGCCCTGTGAAAAAATATCTTGTAAGTGTATAAGCAGTCAATTTCTTGCCTTAATCTCCAGACATACATGGCTTTCAACAAAATGTTAGAGTTACAATGAGCTTGAGAGATGCAGACAGGAGCAAATAAATAAGGCTTGAGAAAACGTAGCCAGGGGCTTTACCTTCTTTTTCAGTGTCATCACCACAGGTCAGCTCGTAAAAGGTGAAGACGGAGTTTGCCATTCCATTCTTTGAAACCTAAGGAAAAAAATGCATTCAGAAAATGGCTTCTATAGGCAATGACTCAGTATTGTATGCTTGCTTGTCACCATGGAGTCTAGATAACACACTTGACTTCTCTGAGACCTCTGCATTGACAGTGAAAGATAGTGTAAAATTTGCGGTCTGCTAGGCTTCAAGGAAGGGGATAATCATCACGCTCCGGCAGCCCAGTCCTTAGCTCATGGGTATACAAACAGGGAAGGTTGGTTTTGGCATGGCTGAGTCGACCACCTTCGTTACTTTAACAATAGCCCATAAAGATTCACTTAAATTAGCTAGATGAACAGCACACTAAAATGCGAGATCTCGCTGAAGGGCTATCTTGTTGTCAATCAGTCACTCTTTCGAAGTGCTTTGGAATATGTGCCTCAAAAAACGAATAAATGGGTCTCTCTACACAGACAATTATCATAAACATGTAAATGGTTCTGGAATACATTAGAAAGATCTGTGCCTTTTCAGTCCTATTTCATGTTTGTACTGTCTGATATGTAGTCAACAGGTGCTTAGCTCATAGGAGCAAGCTTCACAGCTTTTGGGCTTTAATACGTGATGCTCCTTGTTAGGGTCATATATTTGGCCCACAAGGACCTTCAGGGCAACACACCATTTTACTAAGGGCCATATTAAGAGTTTGGCAGTCCATGGACTGCCGTACCCACAGTTGTGGTCCGACTGTGGCATTACGAGATGGACAGATTGCATCCGGAAAGACCGTGGCTGAACTGCTGACACCGCCAGCACACCCCCTGGGTCGTAGAAGAGCAGCTTCCATAGGGCAGTACAGGGGCATTTTACAGTCGTCCATATTACGAGTTGGCTGTTTGACAAGCTGACTGCTGTGGTTGAACTGCCAGTTTGAAGTCCGCGGAAACTAAGGATTTGGGGTGCGCACTAATCCATTTCCTGTTCTTTCGGTCAGAGTTCGATGTGGATCCCTTAGTTCAGGTCCCCACTTCACACCAGCATCTTCATCCCAAGGACTACGGCCCTATTTGTGGTGATATACACATGAGTACTTTTTGTACCATATACCCAATGCCTGGACTGCCCACATGTGGGACAGACTCCGGCAATGAGTAGGTGGTATTTTTCCACATGTATCATGCATATGTGTGCATCCGACACTTATGCAGTTGAAATGCTCACACAGGCATCGATACATATGGAAAAGTAATCACCACTGCCACAAGATCTCTGCAGCCTCATCACGGGCACCGTGGTGAACTCGAAATACGGCAGTCGGAAGAGCACTGGTGCTGCGGCTTCTAGAGACAGCAGTCGCAGTGGTCGGGGAGTCAGACCGCCAAACTCTAATAAGGCCCTAAATCTTCTCTGCAAAAGGATAGATTAGCTATTTGAGGCATCATTTGTACAACTATTAGTAAACCCTCTTACAATGTTATAGTTTTAAATGCCTGCTGCCTACCTCCATATATCCATTTAATTTCTGCACATGAAAAACAATCCCACAGCACCACCCAATTATCGGCATTATGTGAAACTAAAGAAACAATAATCAAAAAAATATGACCACAAATCAAAATTGAAGGAATCCTATTATCAACAAAAGTATTATAAAGCAATAACACAATGTTCATTTTCAAAGTTAAAAAAGACAAGGCAATGTAACATTAATTAACAATGACTAGCAAGGTCAACAGTACTGGATGCGTTTTGAGATCTGGCTAATGCTAGGAAAAGGCAAAATAAGCAAGCAATGGAGAAGCAAGCAATGGAAAAGCCAGCAGGTCAGGTGCCGGCTGCAAATGTTTGGTTATGACACCGTTTCTGAAACGTTTTTGTAAACATGTTCAAGTGGGCTACTTATTGTGTGTATGTGCACTCTGTGCAAGAACAGAATTCCGTCACTCCCAGGGGGGTAACCCAACAGGTGAGGTGGACGACCCTGTGCTTTACGCTGTGTGTTGCTGTGGGCATAGGAAAAATGTGCATGGTACACTGACAAACCAAAACCTGAAAACAGCTGTCTGAAAGACCTGTAACTGAGTATATCATGTATATTATTTTATTAAAAATCGAACAGTTTTAGCTAATGCCAGACTTAAATATCATTGTTTTCTCTATACAGTGTATCTACAAGTTAAAGAATGTAGTCCTTAATAGATTTGTGTACTTTTAAGCTGTAAGACAGTCTCCCAAACACTGCAAAGGAAGAACTTTGTAGGAGGTGCATGGTAGAATGTTAGAAATAGTATATGCCGAGGCGTTAGCATGTTCTGTTAGGGGTTTGAGTACTTTGTTGGCAAAAGTTGCTGGATGCTGCTGTAGGGCCCTTTGGGAACTTTCTCTTGAAGTGAGTGAATAATCAACATTTGACTCACAGTAACTCTCAGCTTCAATATATCCTAAATACTCAGCCCTCACCACATGCAGGAAAAAACTGGATCTCCAGAAAAAAAAGCTGAGTTGCCCACAAATGCAATAATTGGAGAATTCCAGAGACCTCAGGTTATAAGTAATGAACGTTCTGCATGCAGAAATTGTACCACTGTACTACACAAAGGGACTACTTGCTCTTACCCATTGATAAATAAGTTTGCCCCATTCTTCTGGTCTCCGCCACATGATGAGAAAGCTGCTTTTAGTTTTATCTAACCACTCCAAATTTCCTGAAACAAAACAAAAAAATGTTTACGCCAGAACACACAAAGACAGACCAATAACAACTGTAACGAATGTGAAACAAGAAGGTTTTAAAAAAGAAGAATTACATACTTATCCCTGGGCAGAACATATTCTAAATCCTTGAGCACAGCAAAACCATTCATTCATAAGACAAAATCAAGAGATTAGTGGGCACCTCGTTTTCTCTGAATCGTACAGCAGTTCTCAAGAGAAATAAAAGTAAATGTTTCCTAGGTAGAACAAATAAATGTCTGGACCCAAAAGCAGTCAGGCGAGCACACAGGCCATTTACAGGATCTTTAAATCTAGAAAACAATGCTTGCAGTATCTTGTCACATGCCAAGTCTGATGACTCCTCAACAAAGCCTGAAAATAGTCCCTAGAAGATATAAAATGCTGAGGACGCAGCTAAGGTGGCAAGACTGCGCCCTACATGCACCATCACTATTCAGATATGTTCGGATCTGACCATCCTCAGCACAGCGCCACTAAAATGGCTCTGCAATTGTGGTCCTTTATTGAACGAAGATGGCTTTGAAGGAAGAAAAGAAAATGTTTCACTTACAGGACTTCCCAGCTATAAAGATTACCACATGCAACAACGTTTTTAAAAACGGAATTATTTCACTCCACTAAAATTCAGCTTTGGAAAGAGGGGTTAAAATCAGAGGACGAAGTATGTGGGACTCAACAGGAGCGCTCCTACTTTCATTTTTTATTTTTCTATATTTCCACTACTTTTTGCAACCTTTTTCAGTTCCAGTACTTTTCACGACTTAACCTTTTTGTTTCACAAATTTCTCCCAAAATGATTCTCTCTCACACTGGTATAGAGTCCCTGTCGCTAGCTAAACTGATGTATGACTAGTACACTTTAGAGGCTATGCCAAGACCTTCTTTTAACCACATGGCTGCTGCGGGGATTTTTGCGCTGTGCTGCAAATTCCTCTTTTTCTGCTTTCATGACGAGCTCAGCTCGTCATCAGCACACGACACCCGTGGGTGATGACGAGCTGAGCTCGTCATCAGCATCGAAAGGGCTAACAAAAGGTGACAACAGCACCACAAGAGGATAAGTGCCAAGCATATGGTTGACTTCTTTAAATAACTCCCTAAAGAGCCTTACTCGGACCTAAATTAATTCACTCTCCCATAACTAGCCACAGTAATCCCCCTGGCCACTTGCAGTGCTTGTACACTGCACAGACTCAAAGGAAGGCCACTGGTACTGAGGACCATCAGACTGAATCTCACGGTCTTCTGAACGTGTCACTAGAAGCATATCTATTGACTAAATACAGCACCTTGCTGCTCTTGGCGTTTCACCTGGAGGGTTCAGAGTCCACGAGGGAGGGAAAATGTTAACACAATATAACATCTGACAGCATCTTAGAGCTATATAAAATAAACACACTCGTGCTCATAATGATCTGGGAGGCCTCCACATCCATAAGCCTCATAAATTCCAGGATCCTCCATTGATCTATTGCTTCCCAACTAGGATGAGACCAACTCTTTTTAGGTCGAACCTACCAGACAATGCTAATTAAATGTCTGGTAGGAAAAGACTTGTTGTAATCTTACGTAGAACATACAGGGGCTTATATACCACACATTGCTTACCATTAGTTGCCTTTATTGTCGCTTTCATCTGCTTATTTTATTTATTTTATTTTAATTTCTTGTATAGCGCAAGAATCGACCCCATACGGGGTATCTCCGCGCTTTTGCTCGCAATGAGGTATGGCAGGTGTTACCAGAGGGTGGAGTCGTCGACTGATGATTAGATATTTATTCTTCCCGGAACAAGCAAGTTTTTAGTTTTTTCCTGAAGGAGGAATGGTTGGAGGTTTGTCTGATGCAGGGGGGTAGGTTGTTCCATAGGTTGGGTCCTATCAGAGAAAAGGCTCTGCCACCTTGTCTGGTTTTTTTTACCAGTGGGGTTTTTATTAGTAATTGATTGCTAGACCGTAATGCTCTGTCAGGTTTGTAGAGGGGTAGCTTTTGGGTCAGATAAGTGGGGGCTTTCCCGAACAGGCATTTATGAACAATGCAGCAGATTTTGAATTTGATGCGTTGTCGTATTGGCAACCAATGGAGTTCTCGGAGCAGAGGTTTGGAGGGGGTTCTGGGGGGGGCGTTCAAAACCAGTCTTGCCGCTGTGTTTTGGACTACCTGGAGGCGGTTTATGGCATCCTCGTTGGCTTGTATCAGGAGCCCGTTGCAGTAATCAATTTTACTTATCACCATGGTCTGCACAAGGGTCTTTCTGTGGTTATCAGATAAGTATGGAAAGACTCGTCTTAGCAGACCAATTGTGTGGAAGCATGCCCCCGCAACTGCACTGGCATGTTCCTTCAAGGTTAGATTTTGATCTAACTTCACCCCCAGATTCTTTACTGTGAGTTTTGGGGTGGGTACTGGTCCCAGATCTAGAGGCCACCAGTCGGGGGACCATAGTATGGACGCTTTTCCAAATAGCATTAATTCCGTTTTTCCAACGTTGCATTGGAGACGGTTGACAGCCATCCAGTTGGAGATGGCCCTCATGCCTTCCGCAAAATTGTCCCTGACATTGGAGTTTAGGGAGTGGAAAGGATAGAGGAGTTGGGTGTCGTCAGCGTAGGACACCGGGGTGAATCCATATTTTCTCACAATCTCAGCAAGGGGGGCCACGTACACATTAAACAATGTGGGGCTTAGGCATGAGCCCTGTGGCACCCCCTTCGTGAGCGTTCTTGAGGGGGAGCGATACGGTCCCAGGCTGACGGATTGTGAGCGCCCGGACAGAAAGCTCTCCAGCCAGGAGAGGGCTTGTCCTCCTATGCCTACTCCCTTTAGACGGCTCACAAGGATCTTGTGGGACACAGTATCAAATGCGGCCGACAGGTCTAACAGCACCAGAATCATAGAGCCTCCTCTATCCTGTGACATCTTGATGTTATCGGTCACGGAGAGGAGTGCGGATTCGGTGCTGTAGTTGGGCCTGAACCCAGATTGTGAGTGGTCCAGGCCCCCTGTCGCCTCTATGAAACTGGACAGCTAGGTGTTAACATGCTTCTCGGCCAGTTTACTGAGGAGCGGCAGTAGGGAGATAGGACGGAGGTTGGAGAGCTCTGTCCAGGGGGAGATGGAATTTTTCCGAATAGGATTCACCACTGCCTCTTTCCATTGTTGAGGGAGTTTACCTTCTTTGTAGGAAAGGTTCAGGATTTTTTGGATGATGGGGCAGAGAGCAGTGCTTAGCGTATTCATCACTCTAGGGGGAATGAGGTCCAGGGGGGACCCTGTTTTTATTGTATTTAATAAGGATTTTGTGTCATCCTCGAAATTTCTTACTTATTATTCAATGGCTTCCCTTGTACAAGCTTATTCATTTTGTGGCTGTGCCTCCCTGGAGCAAAGCCTCTTTACCATCCCTCTGACTGACAGGCTTCTTATCCTTCCACTGCTCACTTTTAAGGAACTACTTTTCTCTTTTTGCTTCAGCACTCCATTTTGTGCTTCTTCTCCAAAATGCTCACCCCAAGTGATCAATGTTGCTGTCTCCCTTGTGTTGTAAGCTCTCTTGCGTACTTCTCCCCTGGCAAACTCCCTCCCTGTGGTGCCTTCTTGCTCGTGTGCTTCGCCGCCTGTTTCCCTGTTGTTCTCCTTCATGTGCGGCTTTTCCCTTCCCAAGTCAACTCCCGGTTGCTTCTCCATGAACCCCCACCATCTTTTTTTCTTGTTTTTTTTGGCGAGTGGGGGAGGAGGGGAGAACCGGGCAGGAATTTGCTGTTGGCCCCTCTAGCTTAAATAAAACCCGCTTTCATACCACTTAATTTTCATTTTTTGATTTAGATCCGTCTTGGATAGGTACATAAGAAAAAAATAGCACCCCATGTAATTTTTTAGGATTATATCTGTTATGAGCATGTGCACACCTACAAAATAATGCAACCGTGTTTTTACATTTATTTCTGGCCGTTCTGCATGACATATGCAATACCTTTTGGCTTTGAGAATGATTGATAATGCGATTATAATTACTTATCACTTGTCTATTGTCCTTTAGTTCTTGAGTGGACATTTATTACATGCACACTGTCTAAACCGCTCTGTGGGTAATCAATTATGCATGGTGGAGCACGACAATATGGGACTCATATACTCAGTCAGCCAGGGAACAAGTTGGAGGTACACGTGGTTAGACAGCACCCACCCACTATTTTCACAGGGGGATGCCATCTACCCTGCCAAGAAGTTGGGCTTCGCAAAAATATGCTGAGATCATCCTGGTGTAGGTTTCAGACACCTGGATACTTCCAGCAGCGCTGGTAGGTTGTCTGCTTCCATTCCGAGCATCAACATGCATGTAGGGAGGGGGCCTTTTTAAAATGCATTTATTGATTTGTATACATGAAAAGCCATGTCAACAACAACACAACATCAAGGAAAGCACATCATACAGAGGCACAGCAAGAATCTAGCAAGGTGCAGAGGTCACCATCATGAACACGACATAGTCAGGAGCATGATAACATCAGCATATACACTGTATACATGTAAATAAAAGAACATGCCATATCCCAGGCAAAGGCATATGATGCAGAGTGAAAGGGATGGGTCAATGAGATGATCAGGATAGAAGCAGTGATCTATCTGGAGTATCAGGGTCTAGGGTGAGGAGGTAGTCCGTAGGGACTGCCAAAAATCTCTTGGCCGGGATGTGGGTGGCTGTAGCTGTGCGTAATCCCCGCTGACAATGTCGCAATATGTCATGCTTTAGAGTTGGGCTGTGACAGTAGCAACCTGGCCCCTACCCCAATGCACAGTGATCTCGCACTTTGCAAGCAAAGTGCTACTGACATGAGCCGCCGAGCAGGCCTAGGAATATTGCCAGTGTAGCCTAGGAGTGCTAAGAGGAGGTCCAATGTAACTGTTACCTCCGTCATGACTGAGTTGTTGGAAAAGATAGGTGCCCAATAAAGGCAAATCAGTAGGCAGGTCCATGTCAAGTGTGCGAAATCCGCATTTGGGGCTGAATTTTTGGGGCACTGGACAGATCGTGCAGGGTCGAATTTTGTCAGAAGGGGAGAGGTAGGCTTGGTGTAGAAATTTAAAATGTAGCAATTTATGTCTGCGGTTGACCAAGATACGTTGGGTTTGTGAACAACAGGAAGAACAAATTTTGTCTGTGAGTGGGGAGACCTGGACCACACCCCAAGTCTCCGGGACACGAGCCGTAGTGCCGTGCTTCATTGCAGTGCATAGTCGGTATAACCTGGAGACCGACCGGTCTCCATCAGTGTCTGAGATGGCAAGCGTCAGCGGGGGGAAGTTGTCCAGGGCTACAGGGTAGGAGGGGAGAAGGGAGCGTAGGGTATTATGCTGCCATTGAAGCACAAAGTGATCCATCTATGAGGCATTTTGAAAACAGCTATTATCTGCACGAGTCAGGACATGGCCGTCAGGGAAAATGTCACCCATGGTATGAAGATTGTGTCGGTCCGTTGTACTAGCTTTTCATATGCGAGTGGGAATCGGGGGTGGGAGGGGCTTCCTTTTTTTTTTTAATTCCACCTGGCCCAAAACAAAAAATTAAGTTAAGGGGCCATCAGGCCTCCTTTCGTTTGAGTATCCAAGCTGGGAGCTATCTAGAACCTCAAATCTAAAGGCAATGGAGGGGAACAAAGGCGCACAGTATGGTATCACTTCACAAGCACCTAATAGAGGCATACTTTTGACTTTCTGTTCCTGTATATAAAAGAGAAGCATTCACTGTAAGAATGTCAAATATGTTGGTCTGTCCCCTGTATTGAAAAAAATAATTTTAATAGTACTATTTTGTTTTATTTCTTTTATAGCTCTACTCCTCCCAATGCAGGCTGTCAGAGCACTTTCAACACACGTAAAGATTATACATTGACAATAAATAATATGTGTTTAAAGCAAAGTACAGGATGTGTGACATAAGACCGTGAGGGTTACATGGTGTAGGAGTCACATGCCCTTCAGAGCTCACTGTGCTATACTAGAAGGCTTTCAATGCATGAACTACAAGTAACAAAAGGATCTCTGTGTTAAAAACAGTAACTCTTCTGCATGTTACTTTGCTTTGCAGGAGACACATTAACTCCCTATGCTACTTTGATTCAAAACTGGTGCTCGACAAAACACTGATCTCTCCAGTAAATGCGTTAACTTCCAGAGTTATCTCACCATTATTATTATTCTCTGATATTTATTGGGCACACAAACATCTCTGCAGCAGGTGCCTTAATCTCATAAGATATTTTAAAATGCAGACTTTGCAACCAATTAGGCAGAACAGATTTACTGCCACATTTCTCCTTGCTGCCAATTTCTTTGTGGCAGAGTTTTGAGAAAATAAAAATACAAGTTGAGGCCCAGATTTTGTGTCCGGGTTGCGTCACTTTTTTGGTACAACCTGCCACAAAATCTTACTTGTTAAATCCCGTAATGCCCTCCAATGTACTCTTGATGGAACTGCTAAACATATGTCTGAGGTGTTAAGTGCTGATGACACTTCCTGGGAGGTTATGGGTTGTGATGGCACTTCCTCTGAGGTCATGCGCTGTGATGTCAAACGCCATGATGTAACCTGCATACTCGCTAACTTGGTTAGTCCCTGCACAACTTTTTTTCAGGACTTGTGCCCTGCAGACAGATGAAGGCCAAACTCTTCAGAACACTGCATAAAATTAAAAAATGTACTACCCACCTTTTTTCCTGAGTTCTTCTAAAACCACCTGGATTGATTCCATGGATAATTTACCTGTTTTGCATTAAGGAAATCTGCAGTATAAATCAGGCACAATCAGAGCATTTTCAATTCATTCCAGTTTATAGACCTCTATTACGTACAGGCAGATTCAACATCATCGCCAAAACAGACTACCCTTATGATACACATTTATAATCTATGTGAACTCATGAGAATTAGCTAAAATGATATAACAGTATTTCTATTCAACTAACCCTATGCCGTTTAGGTGCTCGCTAAAATGGGCAGGAGGCAGTGCTTAATTTGTGCCGGTGCTTTCCAGTGCTTAGCACCAGCACTTATTTTTCAGGGCCGGGTCTACACGCACGGCAGGCTGCACGTTGACACATATAATGACATGATTTAATAATACATTAATTACCCATACTGACTCTGACTCGGAGTGGGCGCACTGGTGCCAAGTGTTGTTCTGGGTCTCCTGCGTTCAGTGTGTTGAGTGTGAATGTGAGCCGAAGCAACATCAAAGTAATTACTGCATCATCATTATTCTAATGCTACTGATCATGTGATGACGTCATCTTGGCGGCGGCGGCGCCCGGGCACGGCCCTTTGTTTAGTGGACTGTTGCTGGTGGTGGGGTGGGCGGGACTCGGAAGCAGTACTGGGCGGGAGTCAGAAATTAATTGGGTAGCTTGGATTTGACTGTGTGCGCGCGCTGCGTGCAGATTTATTATTTCCGCTTACTGCTGCCACGCTCTGAATGGCACACCCGCAACCCACGAGTTAGAGAAGCCCGGCCACGTTGAGAGCAGGCAGCACCACCAGGGGCCTATCAGTTAGTGAAAACAGTGCCCCGCAGCCCCGGCCCACGACAAGTGTAACTGTCTGTAAGTATATATTAAAGTAATAACTTAAATAGCAGTCAGACTCAGAGACGTCATGCCACATACTACGACATGCCCAGTGGTGGCGACGCGTGTCGGGCACCGAGGTTGTGGTAGCTCCGGCTCCATCCACAAGATTCCATGACGGCGACACACTCCCAGTACTGCGCACTCCACTGTTCCTGGCCCTGATCCGGCCCACGGTACACGTTTATTTTATTCATCATTATGTCAGGATAGGTTAGTTAAGTTGTTAAAGATGGAAAGGCCCTGCTATCCTTCCTCCCAACTTTTGAATTTGACAATAGTGCATGCTCCTGCCTGGGCTCAGTTGGCTTGGCCTAGTAGCGGCCGCCAGCCGGACCTGTGTATATATAGCCCGGGCCCACCCCACGGTACGCATAAAGAAATTTGTTAAATGCCAGTATGACGAGGCGGGGTGTGTTTGATTAAGGCGGCTCTCCTCACACCTGAGATCCCCTCACTCTCACAAAGTTCATTTGTGCCCACTCTCTGCCACGTGCCTTTGTCTCTCCAGTGTGTTCTTGGCAGAGCCTGTCACTTCCCTTCCTCAATTGTCCCTCGTCCCACGCACCTCACCCAGAGAATGCGCTGTTTTCTTGAATCCCCCAAAGTTGGCATTTTTGAGTGAGTGGGAGGGATGTGAGATTCTAAGCAGGAAATTAAAGGGGCTGTGCAGCAGGCAGCGTGGCACGCGCATATTTTTTTCCAATTGCCACGCCCGCATCCCACGAACCATGATAAGCATGACGACATTGAGGGTTGAGGGCAGCCAAGGAGCAGTAACACGCGCAGCACCATTACGTTATTCTGATGGCAGAGTAATAGCTCTTGAATTAAGAATGATTTGTGTAGTAGAAGTGTTCCATAACTTTTTTAGAAAAACGTTTTCGGCTAAACTAGGGTGCATGCTGCTGTATCATTTCCTCCACGTAGTTTATTTGAGTAGCATTAGACGACATTTAAATGAGGTTTACATTTGTCACAATTTAATTTACCACGACGAAGAACGTTACAGAATATTTAACTTGGGTATAATGACTCAGGTATTTTCGATGCTCAGTTAGGAAGAGACCACAGGTCTGAATCACAAATAATTTTTTCCTTTTCCTAGAGTAAATGGTACTTGGAATAACTGTGAAAAACGACCGGAAAAACCATTGACAACTTTGCACATTACCTAAACAGCACTAGGCGCTACAGTGCCTCATAACGAGACCATTTACTGTGCCTTCACTCGGAGCTAGCTTCTAAGCTTACACAGTTGTATCTTTGTAATGTGGGCTCACTGATTTAATAAACCATACTCAATTTAACATTCGCACGTTTCTAGTTTTTTTTAACCCTTTAATGAAAGGAACCACGCCCCCAGTGTCATGTAAAAAAAAAAGCAGTTATGCTGCTACCCACTGGAAGCTGGTCGTTTTATGAATGTGTTAATGAGCTCAGAACTTGTGTGGCAGCTGCGGGTGTTCATGTTATCTTTTTTTTCTTCTGCAGCCCTTGAATAATGTATCTGCATATTTTCAAGCTGTGCATAGTGTGCAATATGTATTGTTGTGATGCGCTCTGTGCGACCAGTTGTGCTCACTATCTGTCAGCATTCACAAAGTGATGCTTGTCCTCACCGGATCAGGTTTAACCAGGTGTTTAAGCTGAATTGTAAAATGCAAACTCTATAATTTCCTTTCTGAATAGATTCCACTATCTGACACATTTTTTGCGAGGGTCTGGGTGCTGACGAGGCGGGAGGTCTTTGATGAAGGCGGCTCTCCTCACATCTGAGATCCCCTCACTCACACAAAGTTCATTTGTGCCCACTCTCTGCCACGTGCCTTTGTCCCTCCTGTGTGTTCTTGGCAAAGCCTGTCACTTCCCTTCCTCAATTGTCCCTCATCCCACGCACCTCGCCCAGAGATTGCGCTGTTTTCTAGAATCCCCCAAAGTTGGCATTTTTGAGTAAGTGGGAGGGATGTGGGATTTAAAACAGATTTAAAAGTTATGATTCCCTTCCCCAGCCACCTGGATGGTAATAGGCTAAATATCAAAGACCAGAAAATGAGTGTAACAGATCTTGAGCGTTATATTTTTTTAACGTCCCTTTTCTATGTCAGTAGACTTTTCAAGGTGTCATCGTTCTGAGCATTGCTGAAATTCATCTGACTTTTCGCAGTGCCAGTTGAGGATATGGAAGAAGCTAATAGAGTAAGTGGGTGGAGCCAGCAGACGAAGTGGGTGGAGCTGGAGAAAAGTAGGTGTGGCCTCCGACAAAAATTTGAGCACCTGCACTTCATATTTTACAAATTAAGCACTGGCAGGAGGAAATCAAAGAGCAGGACGTAAAGTGAGCTCGTGTACGCTCCTGTGTAAACTGAAAACCTTCCAGAGAACAGGACAGACAGTGTAGGTACGTAATATTCAGCTCTGAAAGAAGTAGTCTACTGCATCACCTGGCTTTAATAATGTTGATACTTTGAATAATGCGTACACACACACAGCATTTAAAATTAACAAAAGTCCCAAGTCGGTGGACAGAAAGGATTGTGTCCTATTTTAGTGTTGGTCATATGGGCATGGTAATTGTAGGAGATAATATTGAATTTGAAAATTTTTGTCAAATGGGATGGGCGTAAATTCCGCGGGAAAGGCAAAGGTACAAACTTGTGTGATTAGTTATCCATATACAGAAATTACGCACTATAGTCTCTGGAACGGGTATTGACAGATTCTACGCAGTTACTTCAGATACCCTCAACAAGTATTACAAATCTAATTACGACTTTTCAACAAGTATTACAAATTTAATTAAGACTTATCACCACATGTGTTTGGTAACGATATATACATTTTATTACACTTTATCAATTTACAATTTCTGTTAAAAACAACTTTTAAAAACATTTAGCAATAGACATGATCATCACAATAGTTTTTGATAAAATATATATATATAAGCACAGAATCAAAAGGTCGACGCGGCGTTTCGGCTTTCTTTAGTACACCTTCATCAGGACTGATTCTAAACAATTAAAATAATAAAAACACAAAGTTACCAAACAATTTTGATTGGGTGCAATCTTGTTCATCTGTATATTATCACATTTTGTTTACCCGATTTAGTTTACTGTTTTCCATATTGGTATGCATCATTGCCCATCATTAAATCCACATGCTCTGTATCTGCGTTTTCTGTTTACATTGCTTTAATATTCACAATCATTGTTTACACATTATTACACACCTCATTTGCCTTCCCCTTGGAAATATGTACAATGTTAGAACGGTCCCCATATTACCACCACTAAAAGCAGTACGCTATCTATTATACTGTCTGCATACCTTGTTATTCCACATGGAATTATTGCCCATGTGGAAGGAACTCGTTGGTTCAACTAAGAGTCCTTTTTAAATACGGACGGTTGGTAGATCGCAAATTGCTGGTAGTTATGTGCAAAGTTGCGCTGTCTCTAAATAAAGACATATAAATGCCAGTGACTTATACGTGTTGATAGTCATACTCGAGATGCAGTTGGTGATAAATCTCATTAGTACATACCTCGTATCATGTTATGTTATGTTATGTTATTTTATTTTGTAAAGCGCACGGATGCCGCAGCCAAGAGGCGTCCCGGCGCTTGGGAGAAGGTAAAAAACACAACACGGGAGCTAGTGGCTAAAAAAGACTAAGCAGTAGAAAATAAAAAGGTCTTCAGAGCTTTTCTGAACGGGAGCAGATCAGGAATGGAGCGAAGGGAGGCAGGCAGGGAATTCCAGAGAGCTGCTGCCATCACAGCAAAAGAGCGTCCGCCCATCCTTGCTTTTTTAAAACGTGGCACTACAGCAAGATTAGTCCCTGAGGATCGGAGGGCTCTGGATGGCTCATAATGACAGATTAATTGGGACAGAATAGGGGGGGAAGCCAACTTCAAGATTTTAAAAGTTAGGCAAAGAGTTTTAAATTTAATTCTTTGCCCCACAGGCAGCCAGTGAAGATCCTGAATAGTGCGACGCACAGAAACAAACTTCGGAAGACCGACCAACATCCTGGCGGCCGCATTTTGCACCCGCTGGAGGCGCACTAGTTCAGCTTGATTGACGCCTAAGAATAAAGAGCTGGCGTAATCTAATCTAGCCAAGACTGTGGCCTGGACAATGATCTGTCTCGTGTCAGCATCAAAATACTTAAAAATGGGTCGCAGACACCTCAGGGCACCAAAACAAGTTCCGGCAACCCGTTTAGTGTGGGCGGTGAATGAAAGTTTATCATCCAACCACACCCCAAGGTTCCTAACTTCAGCCACTGGGGTGGGAGCAGGGCCTAATTCAGATGGCCACCACTGATCGCCCCAAAGCTCACTTTCCCTACCAAAAATAATAACCTCGGTTTTAGAGGCATTCAGTTGGAGGCGGTTGTTCGCCATCCAGCCCGCCACAGCTTTTAGCGCGGTCTGAAAAGAGGCAGCATCCATGTTGGTCTCTCCGTTAAGTGCCACCGCCAGCTGCGTGTCATCGGCGTATGACACCATGGAGAGACCAAAGCTATGGGCGACCTGAGCCAACGGTTGGACATACAAATTAAATAAGGTAGGGCTTAGGGCCGACCCCTGTGGGACACCCTGCAGGATCGGACGGGGAGCAGAAACAAAAGGGGGAGTGGATACTTTAAAAGTTCGATCAGTAAGAAAAGATCGAAACCACTCGAGTGCTCTCTCTCCAACTCCGGCCTCCTCAAGGCGATGGAGGAGGATCTGATGGGACACCGTGTCAGAGGGGTAAATTCAATTTCCTCTAGTTTGTGAATACTTTATTTATGCATATCATAGGGGACTTGATTGCCACTTTCTGTACCTGTTGATATAAAAAGACAATGTCCAGGGTTGTTTTAAATTGTTCTTCCCCTGTGCTTATATATATATATTTTATCAAAAACTATTGTGATGATCATGTCTATTGCTAAATGTTTTTAAAAGTTGTTTTTAACAGAAATTGTAAATTGATAAAGTGTAATAAAATGTATATATCGTTAACAAACACATGTGGTGATAAGTCTTAATTAAATTTGTAATACTTGTTGAAAAGTCGTAATTAGATTTGTAATACTTGTTGAGGATATCTGAAGTAACTGCGTAGAATCTGTCATTACCCGTGTCTATTCCAGAGACTATAGTGCGTAATTTCTGTATATGGATAACTAATCACACAAGTTTGTACCTTTGCCTTTCCCGCGGAATTTACACCCGTCCCATTTGACAAAAAATTTCAAATTCAATATTATCTCCTACAATTACCATGCCCATATGACCAACACTAAAATAGGACACAATCCTTTCTGTCCACCGACTTGGGACTTTTGTTAATTTTAAATTCTGTTTTCCCCACGGTCCTTCATAACTCTGTGTGGGGTCCTCCTTATTTTTTTCCCAATTACACACACACAGCACCTGATCCGAGAGATAGGTTTTGTTATTCTTCGTAAAGTACACTACAACACACGTCATGAGTGGAGTGATATATCCTCTTCTCCCTGGTGCTACAAGATACAGCAAAGACAGTAAGAAGGAACACTTTCAGGCCCCCTGGAAACGAAAGCCACAAGACAACTGTTAGGTGCTCCCCTCACTCTCAAACTCTCATGACCAGTTCTATAGCTTCAGCCCACAAATGAATCAGCGGTCACAAGGAACTCCTTCAAACAAGAATGCAAGTGTACACCTTGTGGGATATATCAAGACACCTATCTTTAGATGGCCTGCGGCCATGTCATGGGTTCAAATGCTACTCCCTGCTCATCATAAGAGTTACAGAATCTGTCTCTGATGCTCCTATAGCTTTACTGAACTCATTCTAATAAGCAAGCCAAATGACCGGCTATGCACCTTGGCATCATTTTAGGAGATGGAACGCAATGAGCACCACAAATTCAACTTGTAGGTAACACCTATAATGGTCAATGCATCTAAGCAGTCAATCTTTTGCAACATGCATTCAAGCAACTCTCAACTTTGTATGTCCATGTCCTATAAAGAATAAGGCGACATAAAAGAATCTTTCGATTCTTGTTTGCTGCTAGTGCTTACTTTTCAAGACAGAACAAAAATGTTTTGTACATAACCTGATACTGTTCACTGGTGAGCCCAAAAGAATCAGATTCTCGCCTCATTAAGCTCTGAATGAAGACGGCAAGGGGCTAATGGTAAGCAATTAAATTATTTGACCTAGTACAGGACCTTGGTGGTCTCCACAGGGATCAACATCAGGTATACGGAACATGTAGAAGTAATGGACCCACCAGGATCTATATGGTAGGCCATGCTCAGTCAAAATCCTTCTGTTTCAATTGCCATCCTGGGTGAGCATATGACATAAGCATATGTCATTCCATGATGCCACCCAGAACCCAGCCAGGAGAATGACTGAGATATCACCAACATGGATTATTCATCCATGTGCCAACTCTGTGCCATGTGTTAAGTACTCTAAATGTCCTGCTTTCCCATAGAAACTAGGAAAGGAGCAACAGTGTTAAAAAGCACCCTGTGTAGTCAAGTCAAGTCAAGTCAATAAATTTGTATAGCGCGCTACATACCCAGAGGGTCTCAAGGCGCTTGAAGAAGGGTGGGAAATTATTTGTCAAATATCCACGTTTTAAGTTGTTTTCTGAATGCTAGGTGGTTCTGAGTGAGGCGAAGGTGAGTGGGAAGTGAGTTCCAGGTTTTAGCTGCCAGGTAGGAGAAGGATCTACCTCCCATGGTGGTTTTGTTGATGCGAGGTACAGTGGCAAGGGCTTGGTTGGAGGATCGTAGCTGGCGGGCGGGGGTGTAGAAGGACAGTCGTGTGTTGAGGCATTCGGGTCCGATTTCGTAGAGTGCTTTGTGTGCGTGGGTTAGGAGCCGAAAAGTAATCCTCTTATTGACGGGGAGCCAGTGGAGGTTTTTCAGGTGACCAGAGATGTGTTCTTTACGTGGGATGTCTAGTATGAGCCTGGCTGAAGCGTTCTGGATGCGTTGGAGTTTTTTCTGGAGTTTTGCGGTGGTACCGGCGTAGAGGGTGTTTCCGTAGTCCAGTCGGCTCGTGACCAGAGCGTGGGTGACCGTTTTTCTAGTTTTGTGGGGATCCAACAAAATGTTTTTTTGAGCATGCGAAGAATGTTGAAGCAAGATGAAGAAACGGCGTTGACTTGTCTGTTCATCGAGAGTGAGGAATCCAGGATGACGCCCAGGTTCCGTGCGTGGTCTGTCGGGATGGGCGCTTTTCCAAGGGCCTCTGGCCACCAAGAGTCATCCCAGGCGGAGGGGGAGGTGCCTAGGATGAGGACTTCTGTTTTGTCTGAGTTCAGTTTCAGACGGCTGTGCTTCATCCAGTCGGCTACTTCTTTCATTCCTTCATGCAGGTTGGTTTTGGCAGTGTTAGGGTCTCTGGTGAGAGATAGGATCAGTTGAGTGTCATTGGCGTAGGAGAAGATGTTGAGGTTGTGTTACCACTAGATACCCACACAGCAGCATGCAGGAATCCCACTTAGTATCAGGCAACCGTGGAGATGGGGCACCAGCATGCAGAGGGTGCTTGCTGAAGCTCATCAGGACATTAGCTTTTTATTTTAATCTGTTTATTCGCATTTAAAACATGTTAAGTTATGCAATACAAATAGCAGAGAAGAATTAGAACCGAGTTTTTACAGCAACGCCCTGAACCAAAACACTCAGTGAAAATAATTCTGCAGCAGTATAGTGTAGCATCTCGCCCCACAGGGAGCAACCAGGAGTGACCCATAATTCCCTGGAGGGGGTGACACAGACAATTACATTCTCACATGAACGAATGTACCCAAGTCAAACCATCTCTTGTGACAAAAATCAAAAGGAGGGGACGAGGGGCACCTCCCAGCACCCCAGCTGGCAACTACTACAATTTAACACACAACCTCGAAGCCCCAGATCCATCTGGCCTACACCACAGGACACGGGACCCTTCCGGGTCCACTAGGGTTCGGCCACACATTAGCAGAATTTAAACTATGGCAGGAACAAAATCTTGGCACAAGGCTTCCTGAAGGAAAGTTTTTTCTCCGTACTGCCACGGTGAACTCGGATTTAGTGATCTACATTCACACCTTCTTATCCCTTGCTATGTAGCTATGGCATGTTTTTCAGGTCTACCAACATCGTCAGACCAATCAGTTATCCTAACTTCTCCTGCCCCACTGACTCAGCTATCCTAACTCAAACTCTGCCATTGTCCGGTAGTCGCACTGTCAACAGCCACAAGAACTTTAAGAATCACATCCTTGCCACCCTAGATGGGTTTATTCCTTTAATAACAATACAGTAACAAGCATTAAAAATGCAAAAGGTCTCGCCTTTCATTAAGTTAAAGCCATTTGCTTTCCTATACAATACCATTAGCAAAGCAGATGGCTTTAACTTACTCAAAAGCGAGACCTATTGCATTTTCAAAGCTTGTTTTTGGATATATTCCTTTTATTAACAATAAGAGAATTGTCTCCTTTAAAACAGAGAGAAAAACAACTGGGAGGGGTACAATCTCGTGAGATGCCAATCCTTGTTTTATGATGGCCGATGTCGGACAGTACATGACACTCACGCACGCTCATCCAGTAAACAGTGCAACATTTTCTGGTCCTACCCTGGGCAGGTTCCAACAAATTATTGGTGACCCCAAATTTCACCAGCCCATAACCTGATGCCATAAACCCATGTGCACAGCGGGCTGTATAAAACAATAATGCCGCAATGCCGGCTATCATGAAGCTGAAAACCCCTTTCCGGAGCAGCGAGAGCGTTTTTCCGGTCCAGCACTACGATTGCTTGAGGTGCAGCAGCAGGGGCGTTCACTTGGATGGGGGGTGGGGAATCTTCTGGCGGGTCTTTTGTACTGTCCAATCACATGATTTAGACTGAAATTACAGCCACAAAGACCTGTCTAGTTCCGCACTTAGCTTGTCATTCAGTTCCAAAACAAGCCCTCTGATTGCTTCTTTTTTCTTTCGCACATTGAAATTTAGAGTCTGATGTACAAGATCTTCATATAGGAGGTAAGTCTAATGCCCACCTCTGGTACCTTCACATCTGAGGGTGGTATACATGGCAGAACGCTATACCTTCAATACATTTAGCTCGTTTCCCAAACGATAATAAACGTGCTTCCCTCGTGTCTTCTAATGTTTATGTGTAACATTTCGCTGAGCACTCTCATTTCCTTGGTCAGTAGAGAAGTTAGTCGTCCAGGCCAAGGTTTTTTCTTTACATGGTGAGACCTGTAGTCTCCGTGTAATACCGACATAAATTATACTGCTAATAGAAACAAGCTCTCGGCTTTGGCAAAGGCAGCCGCTTGTTTATAATTGCAATGCGCTTTCAATTTAAGGGAAAGCATGATGCAAAAATAAACATGCGTCTGCCTTTGCCAAATCCGAATTATAACAAAAAAAGTGCGATGCGGCTAATTAGGAGCCACTGTCTCCCGTCGCCAGTAAAAGATGCAATCCCGGTGGGCGGGCCAAAAGGAGACAGGGTGGTAACCAGGAGAGACTAAAAACCCTCCTGGACAATCAGAACACCCGGTTTTGCATAATCGGTGACGCAAAATGACGCGCACAAATGCATAACACGGGCGGAGCAGAAGCCGTATTTATTCCAATTAGCCCTCGTCAGGTCGAGACCTAAAATATTACCTACTATAGGTTTGTGGCTAAGTCCGGATTTTTGGGAATGTGCACAGGCCTCAACATTGGTCAGACTAAGATTTCAAGAATTTCTTTGTGGAGAAATAGGCTATGAAATATTTCAGCCGATTTTCATTTTCAAGCCAGAAAGAGCACCACTTTTAAAGACCATCTATGCATGGAGGAGTTGTCTTGCAGTCTCTATGCCACCAGCCCTGTAAAGTCTCAATCTGCCAGGCATTTTAAGTCATGATGTGACACTATCCATACCTACTACGACAGCATGTTGTTGGTCATCCACCAGTCAAGAGCTTGTGAAAGGAGTGAATGAGTGTGTAGCCAGTGGCTGCAAGAGGAACAAAGTGGATGCAAGATGCAGGACTCGTCCAGGCCTAATAACCGAAACAATCTTTTGTAATTAGGAGGAGAACTTTGACTGATGAACAGGTTGTCGTTGTCTTCTTGGAGATGTTAAAAACACAAACAATCTGGAGATGTGACAGCGGATGCTGTCTGCATTTCTGATTGAAGCTTCTACCCGCCTGGCCCAGCCACTTTTAGGAGTACTTAGAAGGACTTGTGATCAGCTCTCACAAGATGGGATTTAGATCCCTCCAGGCTCACTCAGGTCAAAGCTTTTACACAGATTATGTCACTGTCAGCCTCCCTCTCTCCATCTCTCCCCAACCCCCACACAGGCATGTCTACATGGCTTGTCCCTGTGAAGGCTCTGATTAAATCTTTATCAGTGCTTCCCAAACTTTTTAAACTCACAAACTACTATTTAGCATAACAAGCTTTCACAAGTAACCTAGCTGTAATGGACAAGGCGGCGACTTTTTAATGCAACTAAAGCATTATGTGGTATTGCCATTTACAGACAGCATATTTTCCATTGAAATTGACAATAATTTGCCCAGATATGTAGTTTTACTGATAAAACTATAATGCACAAAATGATGTGTTGAAATCGGGCTTCACTGAATAGTTATCATTTGCACATCACCAAGAAAAAGTGTCTCGTTTTGCTTTGATCCTATTAATATCTTTGTTTCCATCACAATTTAGAATGACAAAAAGAGCTTCCTTTTTGCTTTCCGAATAGCTGAATGTGTACAGATCATTTACAATTTGTTATGTGTTTAAAAAAATTCATTCTACACTGTTTCCTTTGACACTCTCTGTGTACTCCAGAAAGATTGCCACATTTTTTTTTTTAACGGAGTCTGTAAATTGCGAGAAATTTGTAAACACCAATTCCCATCTTTAAAAAATGAACAGCAATTTGTAAGAAGACATTGTCTGACATTTGACCTCTGTCAATGAAGGGCAGCAAATGCGACAACATAAATACAGAACTTGAAGTCATCTCTATTTAGGGCTTGGACTTTTACCACCCACCAAAAATCAGCTTGCGGCCCACGGTTGGGGAAACACTGCTGTAGATAAAAGGATGCCTTTTCTCGTCACATCTACACCTTCTAGGGATTTCGAGTTATAAAAAGAGATATATTATGTTTGCCGTTATCTAAAACATGAGAATAGGAGGGTAAATACAAGCAACTAACAAAGCTCATACTAATGAATCAACATTTTACAGTGGAAACAGAAATGGCAAATGCCTGCTTGGGACTCAGCATTCAGGGTACTTATCGAGTTCACATAGTCACAAAGTGGAAACACTGAGGAGACACATCTACTATACACACTGGGGTGACACATCTACTATACACACTGGGGTGACACTTCTACTATACAGACTGGGGTGACACATCTACTACACAGACTGGGGTGACACATCTACTATACAGACTGGGGTGACCCATCTACTATACAGACTGAGGTGACACATCTACTATACAGACTGGAGTGGCCCATCTACTATGCACACTGGGGTGACACATCTACTATACACACTGGGGTGACACACCTACTATACACAGGGGTGCCGCTCGCTCTGAGGAGTCCACTGCCTGAACTGTGCTCGTTGCTACAGGAGTAGCCTTCAAGTTTTCCTGCTCTTTCCCTGACCGGCGTGAGGAGGTGACCATCAGCGAGGCCGCAGAGGAGGCGAGAGGTGCGGCCCCGGGACTGCGAGGACCAGCATACAACATCAACAGCTGTGTCCTCTTCCCGGGTGAGCCGCGCCCCCTCCCAGTGCCCGCCCCCACCAAAGCGCTCTTTACTCCTCGCGGCCCCCGCTTCGCGGGAGCCGCTCGCTCTGAGGAGTCCACTGCCTGAACTGTGCTCGTTGCTACAGGAGTAGCCTTCAAGTTTTCCTGCTCTTTCCCTGACCGGCGTGAGGAGGTGACCATCAGTGAGGCCGCAGAGGAGGCGAGAGGTGCGGCCCCGGGACTGCGAGGACCAGCATACAACATCAACAGCTGTGTCCTCTTCCCGGGTGAGCCGCGCCCCCTCCCAGTGCCCGCCCCCACCAAAGCGCTCTTTACTCCTCGCGGCCCCCGCTTCGCGGGAGCCGCTCGCTCTGAGGAGTCCACTGCCTGAACTGTGCTCGTTGCTACAGGAGTAGCCTTCAAGTTTTCCTGCTCTTTCCCTGACCGGCGTGAGGAGGTGACCATCAGTGAGGCCGCAGAGGAGGCGAGAGGTGCGGCCCCGGGACTGCGAGGACCAGCATACAACATCAACAGCTGTGTCCTCTTCCCGGGTGAGCCGCGCCCCCTCCCAGTGCCCGCCCCCACCAAAGCGCTCTTTACTCCTCGCGGCACCCGCTTCGCGGGAGCCGCTCGCTCTGAGGAGTCCACTGCCTGAACTGTGCTCGTTGCTACAGGAGTAGCCTTCAAGTTTTCCTGCTCTTTCCCTGACCGGCGTGAGGAGGTGACCATCAGCGAGGCCTCAGAGGAGGCGAGAGGTGCGGCCCCGGGACTGCGAGGACCAGCATACAACATCAACAGCTGTGTCCTCTTCCCGGGTGAGCCGCGCCCCCTCCCAGTGCCACGCCCCCTCTCCACCCAAGAGAATATCAGCAAGCCCAGTGACGCGAACCGCGGGACGCGCGCGGGTCGCAGCCCAGGGCGAAGACCGGGCAAAGAGCGGGCCGTTTGAGGCCGTTCGAGAACGTGAGGAGGCCGGGCCGGGCACTCCCTCTAAGCTCCACAGCAAACGTACTTCTACATCAATTCCTGCCCACCAACGCAACAGACCTCCGCGAACCACTCCCTTGAAAATGAACACCAGGAGTAACAAGCTGAAGAAATCAAAAAAGGGAGGGATTGGAGAGCAGCTGTTAGGCCCAATGGACGATTTCATCACCAAGGCAAACACCTTCATTGATCAAAGTATTAGTTTGATAGAGGGTAGAGTATCTACAGACCTCGCGATTGCGAGGCGATCCTCTATGGGACCATTGGCTACAGCAAGAACTCCAGAGGTAGAGGGTCCCCTAGCACAATCACTGCAAGGTAACAAAAGGCTTAGTCTCCCGAATATCGTAGACCTCTCAGCCTCCCAACTTTCTCTATCACTTACTAACTCTGATTTAGAAAAAACACCTGAAATCCTACGCAACCAAACTCCAGAAGAAGTAGGACAAGCAAGAGGGAGGAGGGAGGGGGCCGTCAAGAAAAGGAAGGATAAGGGAAAAGTAGACAAAGTCAATGGTATTGAAATGGCTGAGACAACTGATCCAATTATGCCCCCAAACCCGGCTGGCCCCTCTCCAAAAACGGCTGATATCACCAATCATCAGGTTTTAGTGCATCATTCTTCACCTAATAATAATCCAAATACCATTGTTACAGGTTCACCCGTTATCATTCCCCACAGCAACGAATCAGATCCCTTGGATCTGGTAAATAAAATCACCTCAGTACTAAAATCTTTTTTCCAACCCCTTGAAATCAGACTAAACAATATCGAGAGTCAATTGTTAAAAATAACTAAATCCTTGCAACCCAACCCAACCCGTGAACCCCAAAAAAAGGGAACAAACAACCAACCTGTACTCGTCCTACAAAAAAAATCACCCAAACCTGCCCTGCAATAAACCTACAATCAGTAGCAAAGGATCCTGTAGCGGGAAAACCGCTCCCGGAAACAACAATATCAACTCCTAGCTCCAACACACTCCCAAAAGCCCCTGTCACAAAAACAACTACCATAACTACGCCAGCCCTGAAAACCCCAGCCATCACAAACACTGCCCAGAACAAACCAAACCCAACAGTGAATAAAGGAACCACGAGAGGAGCTTTTGACGGCAGATCCTATATGAATCTGCCACCTGAAGCATCACCATTCGTGGTTGTGATGACGGGGGTACCAGAATTAACGGGGGAGACAACAGAGCCCAATTGGTCCTTAAAAAATAAGGTCCAATATTGGCTAAACACAAATTGCCCTTCTCCCCCCAACTGGTCCAGTAGGATAGCAACAGTAAGTAGGACCCCATGGGTGGGACACACAAAAAAAGTAATACAGGGAGATTGTATCGTGATCACCTTCGAGGACCCCGGAGTTGTTGAGTATATATGTTCCTGGGAACAACATAACACAAGTGGGGGAATAGACACAAAGAGTCTTTCCTTTTTCTAGCCTAAAAAGCATTATAACAACCGCTTTAACGAACAGGATAACATGTGGCGTAAAGCAGTCCCACAGCCCTGGGATTTTACTACCGCTAGACCAAAAATCCCCCCACTACAGAACGGCCATGAGTCCCCCTGGTGGTCGGTTGACCCCAATTACCACCAACAGGATGGCCCATGGCAGATAATGGGACCCCGTAACAGAAGAAGAGACTGGGAACAATGGGGTGTACCACCGCAGCGGCCATTTAGACCCAGCTATAGAGAAGCACCATACTGGGAAAACTGGCCGGGCATTCCAACTATGAACCGGTTTAGTAGCCTAGAAATGGTCGATTGACCATCACCGGATTCCACCAATGATGAACAAATCACTTCATCTCCGGATCCGGAAAGGAAAATGATTATAGGCCAAGATAACAGGACACAATCTCTGTCCGTTATTTTTTGGAACATAGCGGGTCTTCGCCCCAAAATAGAGGATGGTTCAGCAGCTCAGTTTCTTGAAGATGGCAAAATAATATGCCTCCAGGAAACATGGGCCACAAAAGAGCTACACATTGCGGGCTATAAAACTCTTTTTTCCCCAGCTCTCCCTAGCACTGCGGGTAGGCCCAAGGGGGGTTTGATTACATACATAGCGAACACAATTCCTAGCCTAAAATTACTTAAAACAGAAAATACACCAAACTTCCAACTACTCTCCCTTTCAGCCGGCAAAGAAACTATTGTCATCTTAGTAAATCTTTATAACAACTTAGAAGAGGACCATTTCATCAAAACTCTTCTGACAATTCAGGAAAAAATTGCCAAATATAGCAAATCATACAGAAAAAAGGCAACTGTCCATCTATTATGGGGAGGGGACTTTAACCTACACCCCTGCCCACGTTCTAACAATCATAACTGTGGGATAGTGGATGAGCACGATAATCCCCTTGCCCATTTCTTTCACGACGGAACAGGGGAAGCAATGAACAATCTCCTTACAGACCTGGAATTGTCAATAATAAATAAGAAAAATCCGGCTAATAATACTTTCTACCCCACATATTTAGGGAGGGGACATGAGACCACTGTCAACGGATGGGCTGAGACATCTAATCACGGACTTCACTTTACTGGCAAATAGCTTAAGCGATCACTCAGCGCTCAGAGTGGATATGGATCTTCTAAACCAACCAACGCCGACAACCATAATCGCACATACTCTATCCCAAAACCGGTTGGAAATAGGCAGAGTAAATGGATTTACGGTGAAATGGGGGAAGATAGATCCAATCCAACTAAGCAACAACATAATAAAGGCTTTATACTCCAACATAATAAAATGCCTAGACTTGGAGTCAGATGATAATGCCATCCTCGAAAATTTCAAGATTATTCTGGACAAAATAAAAGTAATGCTGACCAGGAAAAATAAGTCAAATAATGTAACAACTCCAGGCTGGTTCAACCATGACTGCACCATGTCATTAACTAAATTGAAAGAGGCCCTCAGACAACCAAAAAGAGACCAACAACTGATCAAACACCTAAGACTCCAGTATAAAAAGGTCAGGAAACAAAGCAAACAGGAGTTGAAACAGACTTTATGGAACGATTTACACAAAAGCACACTCACAAGAAATAGCGAGTCCTTCTGGCGGATTGTAAAAACCCCTTTTCTTTCCGACTCTAACAGACCTCAGATCGACGTAGCAATAGAAGAGGAAACCTGGGTAAAACACTTCTCCCACATATTCAAACTAACATCACCAATCGAAGAAACAATCCACCCTCATCCTCCCGTCGACTTTCCAATTAATATACAGTTTGATATTCTCAAGGTACTGCAAGCTCTGAATTTAAGTAAAGGGGGCAAAGCGCCTGGACCAGACGGGGTCCCTGTGGATCTCTTCAAACAAAATCCGGATCTCTGGGCCCCTATACTTACTAGAGTATGCACTGCAACAGCGAAATTGGGCTTAATGGAGCCCTGGTCCAACTCCATTATGGTACCTATTTTTAAAAAGGGGGACCGCCAAGATGTCAAATGCTATCGACCGATCTCGTTATTAGATTTCGTAGGAAAAGTAGTTGGCAGAGTAATCCTGGAACAACTCCAACAATGGGCAGATGACAGTAAGATTCTATCGGACTTACAATTCGGTTTAAGAGAAGGGTTCGGAACCGTAGAACAGGCCCTCAACTTAAGTCTAATCACGTCCAAGTACGTCCACGCAAAGCAGGGGACAATATACATGGTGTACGTGGACCTGTCCTCTGCTTTCAACTGCGTCTCCCACTCAAAGCTATGGACCCTTTTGCGAAATATGGGGGTGGATCCCCCACTCCTGGACTTCTTAAGGGAATTATACACGGACGCTTCTGCGAGAGTGCGCTATGGGACAAAGGGAGAGCTTACTGCGTCATTCAAGGTAGAGCGAGGAGTCAGGCAGGGGTGTGTCCTAGCCCCCTTCCTCTTCTCCCTGTACACAAACGGGCTGGAAGAGAAGATGCTGAGGGGGGGGCAGGATCTGCCAAGACTAAAACAACGCATGATTCCGGCACTGCTCTACGCGGATGACGCAGTTATTTTGACTCGTACACCTATAGAACTTCAGAAATCCCTAAATAAATACGCCGAATTTATGGGCGCACTAGATTTGCACATAAATGTTAAAAAGACTTTCGTAATGGTGGCTGGTGGAGGGAGAAAACGAACAAAGAATATCATCTTAAATAACCAAAAACTTGAGAGAACCCCACAGTATCCCTACCTGGGCATAATGATTGACGAGAGACTAAATTGGAAAGCAGCTATTGAGTCCAGGAGACATCTTTTTAGGAGAGCCATCACTGCCCTGATTAACTTCTCACAAAGACTCGGAAGGAGACCACCAGTCGAGATGTTACAAATCTATTCTGCAAAATGCCTAGCCATCGCCTTATACGGGGCCGGTGTCTGGGGACACGCTGACATTGGATCTCTCTAAACAGCTGAGAACTCGTTCACGAGATTTCTTCTATCTGCCCCAAAGTGCTCATCTACATATGCATGTCATATGGAACTGGGAATCCCCTACATAGAGGATCTAATAAAAGTTCAGCCACTGCTACTCTGGAGGCGTATTTGGTTATCTGACAAGAACATGTTGACCAAGGCCATTCTAGAGGATTCAATGGCTCTGGATCATGCGCACAGAATAGCCTGGCTTACCTATGTCAAACGGTTCTTCACTGACATGGGCCTAGAAAGATTTTATCTCACTCCACTATCTTTGACTGAGATAAGCAAGAAAGAGCTGAAACAGAAAGCAATGAGCCACCTAGAGACACTCAGAATTACTCTGCTTTCAAATAAACAATCTGTACAACACGCAAATATGGTACAGTTAACGCCACAAATTCAGCCTTACATTGCACTGGAAATCAGCTCATACGACAAAATGCTTCTGACTAGATTTAGACTCAACCTTTTTCATAGGTTAGTGGCCTTCCCGCAAACGAACACTTGGGAATCAAAATTGACTTTATGCCCCTGTGATGAGACTTCCTCACAAACGTGCATGCACACGATACTGTTCTGCAAATACTTCCATCCTCACAGGAAAATCTGGTTATTTCCATTACTAAAACTTTGGGGTTTCAGACAATGCCGTCCGGCCATGATTTCCTTACAGATGCTAGACTCCGAGCGCACCTGTTACCATATATTGAACTTTTTAAAATGTATTATTAGGCACCGGAGGAATCTTTAAAAACTTTTGAGTGCACTTTATTCTTCCTTCAGATATCTTTTTAAAAAATGTACTATGCTGTAATTTTATATTGTTGCTTTTATGGTTTTATAATGATAAAAACCGAATAAAGAATTTATATGTATACTGTACACACTGGGGTGACACATCTACTATACACACTGGGGTGACACATCTACTATACACACTGGAGTGCCACGTCTACTATACACACTGGGGCGACACATCTACTATACACACTGGGGTGACACATCTACTATACACACTGGGGTGACACATCTACTATACACACTGGGCTACATACCAGCTGAACCGTTATAACTTAGTAAATACTAATTTTCAAATATTCTGCATGTACCCGGGTGCACCGTACATATAACACAGCACCACTACCTGTGCATGAGTTGGCACCTCAATTAGAGAGCTGCTGTCAGCTGAATCACAAGGATACATGTGGTGAGGGCAGGCCCGCGGTGTGTACACACACGCACAAGCTGAGACTTAGCACACAAGCATGTAAAAGCAGACACAGCATGCAATATTTCATAATACACAATGGGCGTCCAAACGGCGCGAGTAGATATTCTGTATACAACACCTGAGGCCAGGCATATCTGGCACAAAAACCGCGAGAACAGGCATACCCACTTGGCTTCGTGTATAATCAGTGAAAGTACATATACTCCGTGTGAAAACAGAGAGCTGAAGCTTGAGCCGTGATGTAGCAGAGTCACTAACACTAGGAAGAGGCCCACATGCTCTGCCCGTGACGGTGTCTGTCACAGTCTGAGGCCAAAGCTCGCCAGACTTCCCTTTCTAGGGTGGTAACAAGTGCCGCGCGCCAGCCAGAAAGAAAAGGCGGATGATTATAGTCACAAACAATGTGCTGGCACCACACCCAGTCTGACAAAGATAATATTACTGAAAACAATGCCTGCCCCAACCGTGCTCGCTGGGCACTGTGGCACCTTCCGGAAATACCCCATTACGGCAGACGAGATGCAAGGGTATCATGGACGAACTGAAGCAACTGTCCCTATGTTATCGCAACTGGGGTGAACTAAATGGACTGCAACATAAAAAATAAAAAAACTTATTAGTACAGAAAATGGACTGAGTGAAAGAGAACTCAACATCTTCCTAAACAAGAATGAAGCTGATGGGGTGTTAAAACAGGGAAGACAAGCTGAGGATCGCCGGGCGCGATACCGAAACCGCGGTGGGAGCACACGAGACGTCGTCGCCGTGAGCGTGCACATCGGCTGTCCCGGCGCAAGCTGTATATCGCGGAGAAGACACGCCGAGCTCCGACTCTGAATTGGAGCCTGCTGCCGCGAGAGTGACCCGCTGCCGAGGGGGGAGTGAGGGGGGGTAGAGGGAGGGGATGTGTATGTGTATGTGCGTGTGTGTGTGAGCGCACGCGCCGGCGGCGGGGGGTTCTCTATGTGTGAGTGTGTGTGTGTGTGTGTGGGTGTGTGCGTGTGTGCGAGAGAGAGAGAGAGAGCCAAGCGAAAGCAGGGGCTGTATGTGTAAGCGCATCCACAGACCACAATCGCTGCGTGTGCCCTGGTCTGTCTCCCTTGAGAGGCATCTCAACAACAATAGGTCTCGAGAGCGAGACCTAAAAAGCACACATACACATACATATATATGTCACTATTTCAGCTGAAGGAGCGTTGTGTATCTTTTTGCCCAATGTACAGATGTGACTTCACTTATTTGGAAATCAATCTGTTTCAGTTTGCTAGAAAACTCAAATTGAAAAGTTTTTTCGCTGATTATGACAGGCCTGTTGGCATTGGTACTACTACCATTAAAGATTCTGAAATGTCAATTAATGACTTACGCAATACTCATTTACTATTGTCCTCTACTGAGGGTGAGGACTTGGAGGGAAGATGAAGTTGCATCATTGTTGAATATAGCCACAGATTACAGTTTCTCTAGTGGCCTCCGGCCCAAGTCAAAATTCATCCCACAGGGAACTCAATTTACAGCAATTGATTTATACACTAAAAAAACTTTAGAAGAGTTTCTTAAATTGCAAGATCTCAGTCTCAGTAAGAAACATAGGTTGAATGACAATTTGACGAGGGGAGAGCGTGCAGCATTATTTAATTTGAAATCAGATACCAGTATTTTAATTCAGCCAGCTGACAAAGGTGGAAATATTGTTGTGATGAACCGGCTTGATTACAGTGGTGAAATTAAGCGACAGTTGCAAGATACAACATATTATGTGAAGTTACAGGCAAATCCAATAATTGAAGCCTCTGCACGGATTAATGACAGATTGTTTACATGGAAGGAGGAGGTGATATTGGATGAGGCAGAATTTAAATATTTTAAGATTGTCAATCCCACTTTTCCTCTTATTTATGTTTTGCCTAAAGTGCACAAGTCTCAGACCAATCCACCGGGGAGACCAATTGTCTCCGGTATTTGAAGCATGACGGAACGTTTGTCCGAGTTTGTTGATGCCTTTTTAAAATCCCTAGTGATCAATCTACCGTCCTACATTAGGGACACTATGGATGTCCTCAACAAACTAGAAGATGTGACTTGGGAGAAGGGATACACCCTGGTAACTATGGATGTGGTAGGGCTTTATACATGTATACATCAGGAGAAGGGAATTCAAGCAATAAAACATTTTCTAGGCAGCAGGAGTGCGAGCCTTAGGGAACACTCTGATGTGCTGGTAGAAATGGCAGGCTTAATTCGGACAAAAAATGTTTCTTATTTGAGGATTCTTGGTTTCATCAAATTAGGGCTACTGCAATGGGCTCTAGGTTTGCTCCCTCTTACGCCAACCTTTTTATGGGTTGGTTTGAGAGGGAGCATGCTTAAAAACAAACTGGTTCAACCTTTCCACCATTTGGAAGGAAAATGGATAGATTACTGTGATTGGTTCAGTTCATACACAGGAAACAAACTGGTTCAACCTTTCCTCAGTTTGGAAGGAAAATGGATAGATTACTGTGATTGGTTCAGTTCATACACAGGAAACAAACTGGTTCAACCTTTCCTCCGTTTGGAAGGAAAATGGATAGATTACTGTGATTGGTTCAATTCACACAAGAAACATATTGGTTTCATTTTGTCTCTGCTCTTCAAGTAGGCGGAGAGTAGTTGAGGACCAGAGAGGGAACCGCTTGGCTTGGAATAGGAGTGTGGTGATTGGCTAAGCCTACACTGGAAATACAACTGCTTAACTTTTTATTGGACGCCAGATAATAAGTTTTCCTGGATGGATTTTATTGGTTACCAAGACTGGCGGACCCAAGAGAAGACTATGGTTGCTCTGCGAGGCGGGAATGATTGCCACCACTGATCGGACAGCCTTGTATTTAAAAGGAGCTCCCGTGACACCGACCAGTGCACACGGGATTTGGAAATGCCTAGTGTCGCCGGTCTGGATCACGCTTGGGAGAATACCGGTTTGGAATAAGGTAATGGGAAGTGAGGACTAGTACAGGATTATACTTAGTCTGGGTGGACAGTTTTCGTCTATTGATGATTGTCATTTTTGCATTTTTACAGGCAGAGAAGAATATTGGCTTTTTTGAGGTAAATGGCAATGTAGTTGATAGTGGAACTTTGGGGATAAGCTGCATATGACTGACGGATCATTTCTATGATTACAGGAGATGTTTTGATAATCATGATTTGAATTAAGTGGTGGGGTGGGGGGACACAGATCCTTAAAGTGGATGCACAAGACCTACAGTACTGACTTCGTTGTTACAGTAGAAATATCAAAAACATGACCATTCCTGAAAGGTGGTTCTATACTTTGGCCATTATTCCTGTAAATAAGATCATTACGCTTTTGACGGGCCTCTCGCCTCCAGATCTCCCTTTTAAGTCTATCTTACTATCTCAACACAGTTAAACAGAAATATACTAATCTCATTCACTGTGTTTAAGATTATATGTACTTACTTTCCTGTACACCAATGTGCCACTCATCTCTCATTTGTCACTCCTCTCCTCCAAACCATGCAGTCAAGCTTTGTTTCTTAGAACCTGCTTAGGTGATGCCTAAACTCTCAAGTCCCTGCTCTGAAGCCATACCCAGTTATGTAAACAGAAAAAGATACGTTGTATTTTCTTGTTGTTGAAGATGGGACTCTCCTGAGCTTCCAAGATGGTCATGTTGAAGAGTTTGTTGTGTCGACAGTAAGAAAGAACGAGGGAGCACCATGCTGCTAGCTGCTTTTGCCGGGTGTCTACATTAGGCTGCAAACTAGGGGAGAAAACAGAGAACAGTCATCTTCCAATGCAGATCCCCTGTTTATATAATTCTGAAACACAGCATTTTCTTATTTTTAAAGAAGCGTGCACATACTCCACAGAATACAACATACGGTAAAGAAATAGTCAGGAGACAACAATGATTGTAGCTAAAGGCCAATTCACAGTCTCTGAATAACGGCATCTGGTACAGCACTTTTATCAAACGTCTACTTCAAATTCTGCAAGATCCCTTTTCCAACCTCATCAGCACATAGGTACAAGCCTGCACCATCAATATCACGTCAAGGCAAAATGTTAAATTCATTAAGGATGGTAAGTGATGAGTATGCTTATTTCAATTTCGGTCCCACCTTCTACAGTAAAGAAATGTGATAAAAACAACCCTTCCCTTCAATTGAGACATATAATCAAGCAGCCATACTCTGCCTGAACCTTAGATAAATTGACCACAAACACAGGATATACCTTCAGGCCCCCACGGGAACACAGGATCAACTCCCACAAAGCATGCTGTGACTTAGTACTGCAGACTGAGTCAAGAAAGGTTTCTCCTCTTACTCAAATGCCATTCTCTTCAATGAATCTTGTGCAGGAGGGCAGAGAGAAGCACCATAGTAGAGGTAAAGGCCTGTGGCCTCTCTTCTGTAACCCATTAATATGGAACAGAATCCTTACTTGGAGAACACCTTGCTGCGAGGTAGCCACAAGGCAACATGCTTGAGCTCAACACAAAAGCGAAGTGAATCAATCGCCTAAAATGGGTAAAGCACCCTTCAAATTATGTTTTAAGTCTCTATTAATGTGAATGACTCTACAACATAAATATACTGGATAGTGATGAAATCATGGCATTGAAAAAGAACCCCAAAAGTTCGCAGTCCTTGCTGTTTTGCATATGACTGTTACAGGTCACCATACAAGACGTTACTGGGGATATGTAGGCTCACATAACTGGCTGGGACATAATCTGTCAAATTTTCAAAGTTGTCTAGGTCACAGGTTATTTGTAGCACATTTACAATATTTTAAAGTCACTTCAAATGAGACTAAAAGCAAATATCCAAGAGTATATCAGCTCAACTTCCTTGTTATGTTTGATTTCTTATGCACCATTATGATTTGCGGCTATTCAGAGTGATTTACAAAGCAGTGACATTTGAAGGGACAATGGTCGTTCGAATCCAAATTCGGAACTAATGTACTAATAATTGTTAGCAAACATTCTTTTTTTAATCAATAATTCTATTGAGTTTTAACAACCAGTACAAAAAAACATCTGTCACCAAGTACAATAACCATCTGTCACCAATTATACATTTGAATTTACATGACCAAGCTAATTTCCTTTCATGATAGCTAGCGGCGAAGATCCCCGATAGTATTTCCATGCTGACCAGATTTTCTCCCATTTCTTGGGGCAGCCTCTACTCTCATAAACCACCTTCGCCACTTGAATGCACAAGTCCATTACTTTTTTCCCATCTCAGCACTTCTGGAGCCTACGGGGAGCTCCCATCATCTGGCTATGTATCACTTTGCCGCTATTAAGCCCAGCGCAATCCATAATTTTGGATATTTTTATATTGTATCAATTCCCTATACATTCTGTACAAACCACTTGGCAGTTTCAACAATAGCAGGCCTGCCACATTGTTAATACAGTGAGAAAGGGAAAGTCTTGACCCTTTCGGTCAGTGGTCACCACCTTGGGTGTGGTTGCAAATCACACATCACCAACACAGCATTTCACTGAGAAAGAAGGAACACAGATGTAAGATACCAGACGCTCAAGTTGGAGTGGCACTTTATTTTTCAATTGACAGGCAGAAGAAATAAATGCACATCAGTACTTGCTAAAATGCACTGTCCTAAAAATGATCCAGACTTCGCCCTGTCTGGAGTGAATGATAGATGACAAATGCTCAAAATATCTCAAGGCAAAACAGGAATAAAACATATTAGAAGAACACTATCACAGATGATTATAGATCCTACGCTACTGAGTATAAGGATATAGGAGTCTAATGCCCAAGGGCAGAATAATTTAAACATTTCTATCAGGACCCTGAATCTTGTGGCCAAGGTGAAGAAGGAGCCAGTAGATTTAACTAGACTAAGAAACATTTTGCTATTAATTTCGGTGTCTGGTACTATCTAAGAGTAAGATCAGTCTCCTAATGGCTGAGAAGTCTACTATACAGGGATCTAGCTGCAAAGAGAGGAAATTTAAGGATCAGAGATCTAGAGATAGAGAAAAAGGCTATCTGCCCTGGGAGATCCACAACCTGAGTGAGGCGTCGGTGTCCCAATTCAGATAACTTCGGCTAGCCGGAGAACAAACCACGGTCATGCCAGGCATCCGCAGGAGAGTTCTGGTTTCAGATTTGACGGTTGGGCCTGATATACCTAAAATTGAGGAACTAGGGTTCTATGATGACGCTGGCCTACGCCCTTTCAGGGCAGGTGGTTTAACCACAAGTGTTCTAGGACACCGGAAGGAAATCTTCTCAGAACATTATGTTTCGTACATTTTCAGAACAGAACATCTTGTACCTTTGAAAGAGAACATTTTCGTCACTTATTTCTAAAAAGGGAACATGTTGTACATTACTAAAAAAGGGCATTTTTCTGTCACGTACACTTCTACATATCTGAAAGTGTGAACCCTTATGATAGGTGCTGTTTATTGCCAGAAATTGCTGCTTATACTTGTGCAAGCTATGTTTCAAAATATAACGTTAGCAAGGGTTTCAGGAAGCTGTACCTTCGGCGTTGTCGAGTAATGCTGCAGTTTCGGGCATTCCCACACAATATGAAAGAAGAAGACAATCTGACCACAATTTCTGACGCCCATTTGTGTGGAGACTTTTCCCATTTTGTTGAGGGTCGTTCTCGGAGTTGTACAAGTCTGAATCCTGTCCTTAAAGCGATCTCTCTTGGGCCCCTTAGAGCCTCCTGCCACTGCTCCACTTCAAATTCATGTACATCATGTTCCCAGTCACCTGTTAATTCCCCAAAGATGTCTGAGGGGTTATTGAGCAGCTTTTTATACATGAGTGATGTTGCCCCTTTAGCGACAGAATCCGTCAATAACCTGTCCTCTAGTGGTGTCGCTTCTACCAGTGGGGTACCCTTTGTTATGTGTAAGAGCAGGGCATGTCAGAATTGGAGATTTTTGAAGTAATCAGTGGGCGCTAGCTGCTCATCTGCCCTGAGTATTTTTGCAAGCGATAACATCCCCCCCCCCACTCCCCTCACAGATCTCCAAATTTTTAGATACTGTTAGCATATATTCTTAACACCTCTCTGTCAAATGACTGCGTTGCCAACTGAACCAAAGGTTCAGTTTGCACCAACCATTCCATACAAGCCAAGTTCCAGTGGATATTCAAAGGTGAGCACACACACCCAGCATGTTCTGTGGCTGGGCTGCATCAACTGCAGATCCGCGCTCTTAAAATTGGTACGAAACACATTTGATCATACATAGAGCACAAACCATTATCCTACCGCATATAGTGTAGTGTAAAACACATGACACCACTAAGCAATTTGCCAGATGCTAGGTACAGAGATATCCAAACTCAGTTTCCTCGAACTACATCCACCTCTGTCTCGGAGAGCAATCACTGGAAGAGACGGTCAACTTGGAGAATTATCTCATCACCATTAAAAGCTCGTCTTCATGCTCTCAAAGCCAAGTACATTGAAACTGATTAATTACTGGTCTCCCGAGTCTCCTCTCACTAAACCACCTGGAATAAGTTGTGAAATACACTCACAAATGGAATTTGGTCCTGCCCATAACCGTTTCCATCCGATCTGTACGGACACCCATGCAGTTTCGCAAACCACACTGAAAAATGTTCTCAGGCTTATCCGTTACAGCTCCTTAGGAAAAACAAACCACATTCTCCCACTCATATGTCTTCGCCATTATTAATTGCTGGCCATGTGAAGAAAAAACTGCATGTAGCACAACTCTATTGTGGGTCTCTTCATCTTAAAATCTGATGGCTGTCTAATTTCTTTTAGGAAATGTGAACACATCTCAAGTGGTTTAGTCAAATTCCCGATGTTCCCATTTACTCCTGAACCTAATGCTAAGTATATTGCAATTTTATTACACTAGCTTTAAAGAAACTAAACTCAATTAGCGTTAAGCTAGACAAGTTCAAAGAGGACCTGCAAGTGGTTGCGGACTGGATGGCGGCAAACTGCTTGCAGTTGAACGCCAGTAAGTCTGAGGTTTTATTGTTCGGGAAGGACCGGGAGTTGAGGTCCGAGCAGTGCTGGCCGGATCGTCTTAAACCAGCCCCATCGCCCAAGGAGGCTGTGAAGAACCTGGGCGTGTGGTTCGACATGGGCCTTACTTTTTACATTCAATCGAAAGCAGTTTCAGGGGTTTGTTTTGGGCTGCTGCGAGGCTTCAAACCTTTATTGGGGTTTTTCCCTCCTAATGTGCGTCAAACCATTGTCCAGGCGACAATTTTATCTAGACTGGACTATGGTAATTCCCTCTATCTTGGCGCTAATAAGTCCAGTATCAGGCATCTGCAGAGAATACAGAATGCAGCGGCACGCATTTTGGTGCCACTTCCGAAATCTTGCTCTGTTTCCCATGTCCTTCCTAAACTACGCTGGCTGCCTGTTGAAAAGCGCATCCATATCAAGACACTTTGTGTGTCGCACAGGATTCTGACCCAACAGGCACCTTTAGGGTTGGCCAAACTGTTACAGTTTTACGTGCCTCGGCGCACCTTAAGATCGGTGACCAAGCGTTGGTCAGTATTCCTCCAGTTTTTAAAATCAGAGCCAGTGGCCGTTCTTTTCGCAGTCTTGCTGCCAAACTTTGGAATTTGCTTCCTGTTTCTATCTATTCAGAACCATCTTGCATTTCGCAAAGCCATAAAGACCTGGCTTTTCCTGGCCTAACTCCTTAATCTTCTACCTCTAGGCTGACGCTTATGGTCTTTGGTGACGCTGGTACGCCCTGTCGCTGGGGCAGCCATGCGCAATACAAATCAGACTATAATAATAATTAGGAAACTAGCTTTCAGCCAATATCTGGAAAAATATACTCTAATATTATATTCTATTGAAAAGAGGCAGCACAGAAGAGCAGTACTGGGGGTTAACTATTCTAGTGTTTGTAATAAACTGAAATCGGCAAATTCTGCTTTATACTAGAAGGACTATGGAGTGAGTGGGGGGACCCTTCCTGTTGAGTTATTAGCTCGTACAGAGGACAGCACGTTTGATACTTTCTTTTACTATGTGCATGCATCGCTTGATGATCCTTACTTTATGCAGCCTACTTTATTATAACTATGCCAATGGCTCTCGAGAGATTTATAAGCCCTCTCCCCCAAGATATGAAGACAGAAACAAGTTTGGTGATCAGCTGCTGAATACGGATAGGTGGATGAGTGCAAATCACTTAAAACTGGATCCAACCAAGTCGGAAGTTAGGTGATCAGTGTGATTCTAGGTGTATGACCCAAGTTAATACGACCATTTGGGCAACCTCTGCTGAAGTCAAGACAATAAGCTCTCAATGAAGGGATGAGGTTTTTGTAGTATTGACTTCTGACTGTTACTATTATACTTGCTAAATTAAAAATGTATACGTTTTGAACTTTCCCCCAAAAATGTAATTCTTTATAGCGACTGAAAGTTCAGGTCTTGACTTATCAAGTAGTGTCTACCTGGAAATTGATAGCAACTGGAGATGTGGATTGCAAAATCTTCAGAATGCAGCAGCGCACGTTTTGTTGCACTGGCCAGCAGGACCATGTGCCTGCAGCTATGAATACCCTGCACTAGCTTCAAGTGTTCAATTTAAATAACTTTCTTTGATCCACAGAAAAGTTTCTGGAAAAGGCCCATCTGTGTAAAACATTGATTTAAAATATGTCTTCCCTAAAAAGTGCTGCATTCAGTCCGCTAAGTCTGACATCAGATGCCAGAAGTCAGAGAACTAGATAATGTGGCATGTGCATTTTCGGTCTGCAAGGCAAATATTGAAAGTCTCCAGTCAGCCATAAACTACTAGGAGGATCTTGCAAAGTTTAAAAGATTACTAAAACTCATCGGTTCTGCCAAGTATACTCAGGTTCTTACTCACTTTTACTATCAGGGTTTAACAGTTAATTTGGTAGTTTAAATTGCACTTTATAAAAAACTAACATAACTCCTGCACATATGGTGGAGCAGCATCAGATTAACAGTGATAGGTAAAATTTCCACCCAAAAAATCGGTTACTCCATTTATTTCTCTTAACAAAATCAAAAACGCGACCCCTACAGGGTGTATAATCACACAGTGATAGGAAGGAAACATCCACAACCCAAGCACTATAGTTTGTGAAGATTTGCCACGTTACTGCGATGGAAAAACTCAGTTGTCTAGCCGGAATTAGTAAATATTCAAAGCAGGGTGATGCTTATCTATAAACTTATGAACTAACACAACCAGAAATCTTCTGTCCAAATAGCTTTTGCTCACTGCACTTTCTGTGATCTAGCCAAATGAACCACTCCAACATAAGAGGGACATATTAAACCAAGAACTGGCATAGTCAATAGGTCTGGCCATGGAAAACCAGCGATGTTTTCATAATTTTTTGCAAACATATGAAATATACATTAAAAGTCATACAAAGTAAACTATGCACTTTGAAGATGTCAGGCACGTTAGCCACCATTAGGTGAAAAATGACCCACTGCAAAAAAAAAATATATTATATGAAGGCAGAGATTTGCCTACATGATCTAACAGTAAAATGGACAACTTTGTAGGCAGAGGTGCACATGTGTACAAAGAAACTACATTACTCGCAGTGAAGAAAGCCAATGGCAAAAAGTGGGCTGAAATACTGCCACTTGTGTCTGCTTAAAGTGGGGTGCGGGGGGGGGGGGGGGGGGCAGAAGTAAACTGCGAATGGCACTTGAACATACCAATGGATAAAGAGAGCACATTTCTGTATATAAATACACATATATTCATATTATTCTTTTTTAGGAAAAATGGAGCTCACGAAACAACTAACGTGGTCTCTAGGCTAGACCCAAAAAAATCCCAAGGAACTGGTAACAAGATGCTGACATTTCAAAATAGCCAAAATATAGAACTGTTCTGAGAAGAATCGAACTGTATAATCAATTGTTTCACAAATGCTAATGAAAATTTGCAAGACGTTCTTTTGTATCCTGTTTTACATTTGCGCTACATCAATGTGCCTGATAAACAAATAGGCAGATGCCTGTGTGTAGCTTGCCCTGAAACAGAATGGCTGGTGAACATTCTATGTGGTGGAGGGTAAACTTTTTTCCTAGGCTGCATCAAGCTAGCATGCCTCACCTACTTTCAAGGGGAACTGGACAAAAGCCGCAGGTTTTACAAGCAGTTCTGGAGAGGCACTTATGAGATATTTTTAATTCTTTCATTGATGTTCAGAATGAGACTGATCAAGGAACTGTAGGGTAACCAGCACATTTCTGCCAGCAAACTCCAATATACTTGGTAAGAACATTTGGGTTATATCTTGAAGGAAAGATGTCAGCCATGCCACAACAGTGCTCCCGCCCCCTTCCTCAGCCAGTCTCTTAGCTAGAGTGGGAGACAGTGTCAAACGTTGCGGGAAGATAAACAAGAAACATAACTGCTGATCATCCTTGATTAGATAAAGATCATCTAGCGCTGCAGTGAGCACATATTCCGTGCCATGAACGGTGGAAAACTCACCTGGGAAGGGTCCAAATACTATCAGACTCAATATATGGCGGCAACTGAATGGTCAATATTCGTTTGGTAACCTTGGCTGTGAAGGACAATAGGAGATGGGACTTTCTTCACCAATATGGTCAGACTGACTGCAGATTTCTTGAGAAGGGACATTATAGTTGCCACTCTCTGTGATTTGGGTCCCTACGTCTTGACAAATAGAATGTGCAACTCTGCTAAAATAATGCTAATCTCTTTTTTTAGCCAAGATAACAGTGTTGACTTTACATGCAACAAACTCAAAGTAGGAACTTTGGGCAACTCCTCGTTAGAGAGGGTGATAAATTAGAAAATCTTCTTGCCTGGCTGGTAAGGAGGGATATGACTAGTACTTACATCACCGGTCTGCAAAGTCGATTGGGTCCACACAGCTGTAAGCAAAAGGACATTTATTTTAGCTGGCTTTTTCTCAATGTTCCTTCCCTATATCCATTGAGTACATAAATGAGTGGGTGGATATGAGCCGACTCACAAAGTTATACAGAAAACAAAGAGATATTCGGGACATCCCTGCTAGCAGAAAGGAATTAGCCTCGACTGCTAAGACTACAGCGGCTGGAAAAACCATGGGGATTGTGGGGGCATGGACTTCCATAACGGCACTGTGGGACATTTTGTGAAATCTTTATGTATGGCTATTTTTGGTCCGGAGGAAAGTATAAAAATTGGACGTTTTACCTAATTACATGAGAAAACTGGAGGTCAATAAATACTCAAACCGTAATAAAGAACAGACAGAATATATGGGACTTCGACCCTTCCCCTGCCTTTAGTTATCTAATAGGGGTTTGCTGTTCCTTATGATATGGTTAAAGACGACATGTTCAAACCTTTCACAGACCTACAGAGTCACACCTGCATCGTTGTCAGTTCAGGTGGCACCATCAATTTGTACACAGCTGAAGAACAGTCTGGGCATTACATTGTATACCCAATCTCCTTCTACAATAATGGGGTATAACAAGTGCATTGTTTCAGGCCTGTATATTGCCTTGGTTTACGAACCGTGCTCCAAACCTACTGACTGTATTACTATATTCTTTTGCCAGACCCGGTTGTCTAGCACCCTACATAAGGGTACCTCAATATTGCATGTTTCTTGCTGCTGAGGCATTCTGTGTTCGCACTCCTGGTATATTTTTTGTATGTGTGACACTATGTTTACTTCCTGTTATTAATAGTATGGTGGGTTTCCCTCCCCTCCTTTCGGCCCCTCCCTCTAGCCCCTTTATTTACCCCCCCCCCTCTTCTTTTGCACTGTATCCCATCTCCACATTTTTACAATTTTGCCAGAAGTTCTAGGACGTGGGCCAGGATGCATATTTTCATGCATGACTGAATGCTTTGTTTAAGATGCTGTGTACACATTTTGTCCTACTTAAGGTCTTGTATATTGTCTCATCTGCAACTTCCCCAAAAAATATTTTTCACAAAAAATGATTATTCAGCACAGTACTTACAGGCTGCTAACATATTACAGTTGAATGTGGTTATATTTCACATAAATCCCCAACATGAATATAAGGAGTGTGTTTTGGCATTCCAGATGCTGATGTAGGCTATAGCCCATGATTTATTAAAGCTGATTTAGGCAATAGCCCATGAGACATCAAATTGGTAAAATTGCTCTAGGCTAAACCATTAGTTAGCTCGCATTGGTACTAGTGTGCGGGTTGGTGACTCCTGGGAACTGATAATGGGACTAGGCAATTCTGTCCAACTTCACTCACTTTTGGCTTAGTGACAGCACACTACACCTGTTGGCCGAGTAGAAAGGATTGTTTTCGGTGGTTGGATGACTACAGAGACTAGGTTATGACACTATATGCGGGCAAGATGTTGTTTTATTTAAATGACCTATATCGTAGTCTAGAGTGCCTAAGAAGTGAACTGGCAAGGGGTCATGGGCCTTACTGGAAGGAAGAAAAATACCCCACACCTCTCAGCACGTGGTTGAGTAGTAAAGGCAGTGATAACGTGGCTAATGTGGGCCCATTTTCCCCCTGGGCACTAGTCCCACTTCTGCAGCATAATTTACAGCTATGCTAGTGTGCCTAATTTATTGGGAGTAGTCAGAGTTTCGGTATGCTTTCTAGCATAAAAATGAACTGGGACAAGTCTGTTCTTTTCTTTGTAAGCTCTCTAGCCTGGGTTGGGAGAGATGTAGTTACTATTCTGCCATTATCATAGGAAACGATTGTTCATGGTTTTCCACTCAGAAGAAAGGTCCTGTAAATTAAACGTGATGGTTTAAGGGCCGGCTTGAGAAAGTCTATGGACTTCTAGACAACCCTTGAGCTATCTCTTACAAAAACAATCACAATTGCTGATCCTACCATAATAATTCTATGTCTATCAGGGTTTCGTGTATGTCTTGCTGAGAAAACTACTTAAGAAATAGATAGCATACTTACGTAACTACTAGGGGGCTCACAGGGGAGACTCGAAACGATGAACCGGAGATATGAGGATGGTGCTTTATTGCGCAACTCCAATTTACTGTTTCCTTTTTCTCTTGACTACACTGTTCAAGAGTTTGTTAGATGGAGGTGCACTTGAGGAATAATCTGTGATCCTCTGACACAGTTGCATTTTCCACTCTGCATCTTGTTACATTAGCTTGTAAATGCCATCAAAGGCAAAGCGTCACCAGGCTGTGTTGCTGCCTGATCCACAACACTGGAAATCATTTTCCCTTTCTGGAATAGGAAGAATGGACACTGCCCCAGAATAGTATCCTTTTCTTCACTGATAAGTGAAAGAGCCCATGATAACAGGCAAAGCTTTTGGTTTGGAGTCTGTTCAGTTTCTCAGCTCAGAATATTGGTGAAAGTCTCCAAGGCGACATCAAGCTCATTCTCAAATGCTCCCTGGGTCTCAAATACGTTGGTGGCCCGGCAGGCAGGAACTAGGTCAGAGAGTGAGGTTTCTGTGTTGTGTGGGATTATCCACTCATCTTTCAAGATGAAAACTCCAATACTATTGGCCTGTGAGGTGACACACTATTCAGGGGAGATCATAGAAATATTATGGGCTAAAGCATGGACATTCTTCAAGAAGGTCTGAAGAAATACCAGATTCAAAGTCATACAATTTATATTTGACCCCATGCAAGCTGCATAAAATAAATCCCTCCAAGAGCTAATGGATGCTCTGCGTTGGAGCACAAAAAGCCACATTTGAACACTCAATCTGGGACTTCTAAAAGGTTTTAGAGAACTGGAAGGCTATTGTTAGTAGACCTGGGGAGGGGCAGGTTATGGCAGTACCATATAATCCACAGGTGTGCCTCTTAGTTGCACACATTGAATCAAAGAAAAACAAGGTTTGAAAGAATTCGAAGGCCTTCACGTTGGTCCTAGTAGGGAAAGATGAGTAGCTCACAGATGTATCAGAATGGGGAAAGCAGAAGCTATTCACATGTCACGACAAGACGAGGTAGTAAACTAGAGTCAAATCCGTCTGACTGGAGAATGCATGTAAGAATCTGCTATAACCGCCTGGTACTATGCCAGCATAGAATCTAGGCCAAATTGTGTGATTGTTTATTAAGTGATATATTTGACTGTTATCAACTCTCATACTGGTTACTATTTATACTGAATACTGGAAGGAACACAATCTTTGCTGTCCGTTATTGATTGTAGAGTTTTATAACTTTGTATACTGATAAATGCATTTCCTTTTGTTTGCTTCCTGCTCCTTGACCAGGGAAAAACAGTTTACTCTGCATAGTATTAGTTTAGTTTTTTCTTGCATCCTTCTCTGCAAAATTAACAAAAATATATTTTAAGAGCTGAAACGACAATGAGACAAGCTAAACAACCTATACGCAAGACAAACTGTAATTTTCTGTTTCTCACAAAAATACTACTTAGTAGGAAAAAGTACTATGTAAAACAAATCAGAACTCTCTAGAGATAGACTACAAAGTGTGGGAAATGGAGAGAGGGGAGTAAGTGGGAAGGTCAAGATTAATACTGAGCAGACACAAATTTGAGAATAAAATAAAGAACTGTGAGAAATGTAAACAACTGACTTCTGAAGTGGCTGACAGAGAGCTGGCCTGATGGGATATGCCTAAGGGGAATAATAACAGATAAAGGTAATTGAGAGCTTATTGGCAGGGATATGGAATCATATGAGGAAAAATTCATAAAGATGAAAACTTTAATAATATGCTATCTCGTAAGAAAACAGGTACTGAGATAAGGGGATTAGCAATTTGTAACTGGCATTAACCATGTAATTTGTGGAGGTGGGTATTTTAATTGAGCTGATTACTAAGGGCACTGTGAATTATTAAACACATGTATTAAAATATGTAAACATGGATTTCATAATGGTCTCATATACACAGACCAATCAGATTTTGCTAAGAACAGCACAGCGTTAAGAAAAATGTGTAGGATCACATGGAATATCTTACTGGCTGACCGTTTCAAGCTAGAATCTGAAAAGGCTTTTGACCATAGGACTTCAAATTTGGCTTTGGCGTAGTTCTAAAGTTCTCCATGGTTTTAACACAAGGTTTGGAAAGGTTTTATTAATGACATACAACAACAGTTGTTTTGAATGCTGGAACAACACAGGACTTTGAATTAACAAGGCTACTAGTTAGAATATACAGCCAGTACTCGGATTTTCAGATATAGGGGGCTAAACTGTATATTCCAAATATGCCTATTATGTGTTGTTCTGGTGGGATGGCATTCGGTTTATCCCTGAAGCCTTGGAACTAATTGTCAATTTGTATTCAGCTCAGGTTGTAAACACAGTAATAAGAATAATTTGGAACTGATGCTGAAAAACTAAAACGGAACATTTATTTGTCTGGTCCGCCTTCTTTTAGAGAGTTGGACATAGTAATATATATATAGGAACTTAGTTCTCCTCAAAACTGGAAAAAATGAATTAATCATTAGAAAAAAACAAAACGTTTGCATTTTACTTTATTATTAAGGTTAGGTCAACACAGGGTGTAACAAGCTGACATCAATGATACCCAGTTTTACCAGACAGCAAGTACTGTTAAGAGCATGCCTGAAGTCATGCGCATATCCCCAATTCTTATAGACATATCGTCTTATAGACATATTTAGGTACCACCCTGAAACACAAAATGTTGTTTGGAAAATCTCCAGTATACCTGAAATATTGGGTAATTGCCTATCAGCAAAAGAGACTCCTGCTGTCAGTAATAAATCCTTACTAGTGGTACTTCAATAAGTGTGTAAACAGTGTGGAGGAATAAACGTCTTGTTACCACCCTGCAATCTTGTCAAAAAGTTTCCGAATGAATTACACAACCAACCGTACCACTTTATCAACATGCTGATAGAAAGCAGCATCTTTTATTTTTATCTAGTTGCCCTACTCCAGCTGGACATAGTTATTGCTCTCTGGATGTAGAAGGGATTCTTAAAATAAGCCTTTCGTTGCACTGGGAGTCATGACAATATTTTAAAAACTGAGTTCCACTGTCTCTCATTCCCGTCATATCCCGAAACATTCGAATTCTATAGTCTTACCAAACTGTAGAAGAATATGATACTTTTCTACAACTTCTCCATGCAACTTCTGGTTTCACTTTTCTAAATGTTTATAGTATGAATACCCTTAATTTGACTATGTTCTGCATTTACAGTTTAGGGCTTAAAGTGCTATATAAATGACTAGGGATGGAATTGATTTGAACGGTGGTACTGAAAAGATCGTCTATAAAATAAATATGTCTATACATCCGGAGATGTAAATTCTGTTTGATTACCTATTTAAATTGTCGAAATTAATTTGGTTAAACCTGTATCTATTAACTCTGCACCTCTTGCCAATCTCTCAATGAGGTGGGGGAGACACAGAATCCCAAAGATCACACCGGTACAAACATAACTACATGCCTGGGTTAGAGGGCTGACTAAACCAGCAAACAGTAGTGTCCATTTACATCTGATTTAAGGATTCCCATTCTCCAAGGAATCCCATCTTTTTATTAGTTGTTAAAACACATATGCACAGCATAAAAATTTCATTTCATAGGTATCTGTACAATGATTACCTGAAAATGCTTACAGGTAAAGGTTTTATGTTTGAAATCCCTAATCCGTCCCTACTTTTATTCTTAAAATAAGTCTTTCGTTGCACTAGGAGCCATGCTAGTATTTAAAAAATAGGCTTGCACTATCTCAGCTCCTTCCATAATTTGAAAAATAAAAAGTCCATAGTGTTTTTTACAATAGTCTACAGGAATGTAGTAAAATGTTTTTTTCTCAATGTCTATGAGCAACATGTGGTCTCACTTTTTTAAATGCTTTTAGTTTGAATATCCTTAATCAAACTATGTTCCTCGTGTATAGTTTGCAATTTATGTTTACTTGTAGGTTCATCGCTAGAGTTCTTATTACTTACTGTCCACTAAAAATATACATACTGCACAGCAACGACAATAGGGCAAATATTAATGTGATATACAGAAAACATTTAAAAGTGAACTACACTTCCTTTTACTAGGTGTCACACCAAGGAATGCCACCTCCGCACTGATTTCCTCTATGGGCTGTAAGATACAAGTATTCCACGTGGGTATCTGCATCCTGCATAGCTTCTTGCTGCAACTAGAAATTAGAGGAGGGTGTATCATAATGGGGATTTTTTCTTTTCTGCTGACCAATAGTAAATGTTATCCCCTTTGTTTTAACTTGGATTTCCTACTTTATATGCAAAAATGCGAATTCCACACGCTTTGTTCAGAATTTGTAACATGTTGCTTGAAATGTTGCTTTATGGAATTTTATTGAGAACAGCTAAAACTGTGAACGGGGAACTAACGTCATTGAATTACTGTACTTGTGTACTTATTGCATGAAATTCCAAATAATTAAATGATATGCAGCGGACTGAAAATTAAGTTTTAAAGTTCCAAGTGGCGGGCTATCGATTCACAATGTAGCAAACCCAATGTGAGCAGTTCCGTGGACAGAAAAGTGCACTGGGTTTATGCTGAGCTCAACTGAGTAAATCCAATGTTATGCGCTGATACGTTCTGTTTGTAGAGATACTTATGAAACCCTGAGATCTAGTGAAAGGGCTCCATCCCAGACTTTAGTTTATACTTAGGCTGGTAGACGCCTGTTTTGCCTAAGTATGGTGTTACACCCTCCTGGCATCAGTGCTTTAAATGGGCCGGTACTCACCGGTACTGAGTACCGGCACTTTTTCATTTTCTCCTCTTGAGTACCGGCACTTTTCCTAGCACAAAGGAGAGTACCAGTACTCATGGGACCCGATCTTAACCCAGGCTGCGCTCCTTTCATCCGTCAACTAATACCAGGGCAGCCCCTTTAACGAGCACTGCAGGGAATGAATCACTGGAGTTCTTGTCACCAGGACCCAGCGTGAGCTGCTTTGGAAGTCTTCACAGCGGGGAGGGAGGGGGGTCTGCAGAGTGGTTATCTTATCCACTGATCTTTCACAGTGGGGCTGAGAAGGGGCTGTACAAACAAATGGGTGGCGGTGGGACGCACTGTCTAGGATAGAATATTCCGTGGACAGAACAAAAGAAGGTTTGCTAATGCTTTCACTATTGCCACACATGTGAATTGCCTACACTTTGTGTGTTTGTCTGTGGTTGAAAATGTTAGTTATCACTGACCAGCAGGCAGCGTTTCTTTTAAAAGTGGGTTTATGCTCCAACGGACCCACATGTTAAAGCATCGCACACCAAGCTCGCGACCTGGTGCTCACCTTAAAAGAGGTAACTGTCGCTTTCTTTGTGGACTGTGAATGTGACACTCTTCACAACCTCATGAATGGAGTGGGTGGGGTGAGAGCACTGAAGATTCTGAAATAGGCATTCATCCCGAGTTTGTTTTCAGCAGCAGCCATTTCAAGAAGCAGGTAGTTTCAAGGATTCTAGAATTTGTTGCATAATTTTTCTAGTCTTGTCATTGTCGTGTGATAAACGAAAAAAAAGAAATTAATTCTGTTGTCCTGCGCGGCAGTTACTAATCGAAAGAGTTGCACTCAAAGTCGATATAGTGAGGGTTTAAAGCATATTTGAGGGGTGCGGAATGAAGGCTACTGTGTTCACGTGGGCATGTTTTCAGCAGAGTGCGTCCTATCAACAAACTATTTGACTGGAAGAGATAGCAAGCCATTAAATGTGTTGCATGGCTAGGTATGTGCGTGTTCTTCACACTCATGGTTGCAATTTATTGCACACGGTGATCGAATGCCAAAAGCAGGAAAACGTAATTTTTTTATTTTGTTGTGTGCTCCCAGGTGATCGTCTGTACAATTTATGCGGTACAAGCACAGAAAACATATTTAAATTGTAATAAGCTCCATCTCCTAACCAGGACTTTGCATCATTGGCCATATTTTGATTCAGAAAGACCATCTTGCCATTTATAACGTGATTTAAAAGCCTTTTCTTTTTAATATTTATTTCATCCACAAATGCTAATGTAAGAATTAACTTGGTATTTAGTATAGCAAGTATATGAGGAATATAATATCAACTATTAGCTGAATTAACACACCTGGGATCATGGTGTGTATTTTTATTACAAACAGTGCAGCCAGATCAGCCCAGTCGATACTTTATTTTTTGGGATATCCCATCTGCAGAGTGTTTACTCCTTCCACCACTCCTTTTCAACCTCATAAATTGGAATGTTGAAAGGGTGAGCCACCAACTGCAATATCGCTAGTATCTGTGTGTCAGCATTTCTCATCCAGTAGCAGGGAGATAGGGAGATAGAATATGCTGCTCACTAAAGTTATACACAGTATGTTTCTAAGAAAGCAACTCTTGTTTCCAGGTTTGACAGAAACACCCACTAGTAGCGAGAATGAAAATAGTGCCAGATGAATTCCTCCCTTTTTGCAGGTGTGCATTCACCAATCGTGAGAACCAGAAAACGGAGGTCCTTCCCATAAGTAAGTGAGCTCGGTGCATCATAAGTACCAATAAAGTGGATAACTCTGGAGGTTAATGCACTTGCTAGAAAGATCTGTGTACATTCTAACCAAGGGTTTAACTTACCATAAAAGTGCATAGAGGATCAATGTGTCTGCTGGAAAGCACAGCATGCAACATGTAAGTCACAGATTAGTTTTTTTTTAATGTAGATAGCTTAGTTTATTACTGCTTTTGATACATAGAACCGTGTGCAACCTGCAGGTCAAATGTTAACATCTTTGTAATGTAGCTCAGTGAGTTATGAACCTGCAGCAAGGACCTGCCTGCAAACAGGAAGGCACATATTTAGAACCTTGCTAGTTTTTCCTCAATTTTTCTTATTTTGAGGATGCTAAAAAAGGCTTTTTTGGGTAGTAATAAACACTTATTACTAAGTGCCATATATATAGTTATTAGTGAGATAAATAATGGACATACATATCCGACTTTCTAACATATGCATGCAGATTTAGTGCATACAACCATGGCAAAGTCAAAAAGCTAACCCCGCCCCTTTTTGCACCGTAGCACCTCCCTAAACTCCGCCCACTGCTCCTTTTGGTGAGTACCTGCACTTATTTTTTTCCATTTAAAGCACTGCCTGGCATCTTATAGCATATAGGGTTTCAATCCTTCGGTGTTCCTAGGAGACGGGCCTATAACTACTACAATGGAGTGTCCCCAAAGCTCCCCAGCGATACGCTCCTTTTCAGTTGTTCATAGATTGACCCATCTCACTTAAACAGAAATTCCCCACACTTTTACACTGGGCGTCACTTAGAGCGTACTCGGGGATATACCCAACTTATTGCTCTGTCACTTACTCAGGACTCCCCTACTATCATGTTTAAAGGGGGCTGTTCTCTGTCACTTCCTGGTTGAGAGGACAGGGTGGATCCGCCCTCTCCATAACGAAGTAGCCCTACCGGCCCGAGGGTCAACTCAGGGTCAATGTGTCACATGAACTCTCCACCCCGGCACTCACGTGAAAAACGGGGGGAAGCTGTACTGCCAGGGCCACTCAAACCCCATCTCCGCCCGCCGCTGGGAGCTCCCGGAAGTGCCCCGGACACAACGGACCACAGTCGGAGCTTGGGCTGGAAGGTTCCGCGAACAGTCGGTTCCTACCACTTGTGTGCTGCAATGGACACCGACGAGGAACTAAACTGTTAACACGATAAACGTCATCCCAGCGGCCATCTTGGAACATAATTCGTTACGGTCTCGGAGAGACAGTGCCTTTAGTTTTCCACCTTTCATGTTCTCAGTCTATAATAAATGCAGCATGGGATGTTTATTTAATCAGTAGGGGAAGCTGTTCAGCCTCTTTCTCTCTCAGTGCGAATAACCATTGCCGACCAAATTAAATTGATTTAAAAAGGTAAATCAAAGCGAACAATGTATTACATTACCAATACTTGGTATAAAGGAGGCACAAATATGAAAAATGTAAGTTATTTAAGTTGGTAACGAACGCCAAGTAACATTGAACAATGAAAACTATTAGGCAATGCTAGTTCCTAAACCGGTAGGTAACTTGGTGGCCATCTTAGAACGACCTTCTCAGGGAAGGAATGGTACGTGTAGAACCGCACCTGTAAAACACATTTCCTTTTGGTTAGTCTGTTACTTTTCTCACGTATATGTAGCGGTTTTTGTATAAACTAAATCACATTCACCTTTAAAAAAAGAACCGCATATATTCAATTTAGTATATTGAGTTGAGGGAGGTATTTTACTGGATTACAATTTCCCACCAATGAACTCGACAGAGCTGTCATATTCAAAGGCAAAAGGATGCTTTTCGCTCCTGTTTTAAACATACCAAATTAATTTAGCTAACAGTTCTTCGCATATTGGTTACGGGCAGGGCACAAGCCACAAAAAACAAACATTGACATAGCCAATAGGTCTCACCTTTGGAAACTTATAAGTGTTTAGCTATGCAACACTTGATGATGTTGCACCAAGGATATTGTGCTGTATAACTAAACACTTATAAGGTCCCAAAGGCGAGACCTATTGGCTATGCCAATTATGCTTGTCCTGTTGTACTACTGGGAACTGTGGTCGAGCAGTGCAACAGTAAATGGGCATTGGCTGGCAGAATTATTGGTGGGCATTGGCTGGCAGAATCATTGGCAAGCACAGAGGAGAGATGCCTTGGGTGTGAAATGGTGTGTTTAATCTGGTAACGCAAGATGTAATGTGTGCATGCGTGTATTCAAAACGTTTCCTTTTATGGCACTGTCCCCGTTAAACAAAGGGTATTTTGGGTCAATTTCTTTAGACACTAGGCCCATCCTGTGATGTAGCCCCTAGGCTTGCTTTTTTTTTACGCTAGATTAGTTAATTTCTTTTCATATTTAACGACCATTCATTGCCGCTCATTTACACTACAATTTCATGAATGAATAATGGTGTGGTATGTTATATATGCCCACCATAGAGGCAAAAAGAATGCTTATCCTAATGTTGATTTTCTCCACTTTAAAAACAAATTTTGCATTTGGTGTCAGTCTTTTCTTAACCGCATCGCTGCGGCGCGAATTCCCCGCCCATGCTGACTCCGCCTTGCGCGGGCGGAGTCATGACGGAACCGTTCCGTCATCCGCACAGCTCAACCGACGTGCATGACGGAACCGTTCCGTCAACAGCATCGAAGGGGTTAAGGTAGAGGGCGTGCCCATGGCTCTGTCTAATCTGTTATCCAAATGTGCTTAAACAGCAATAGCAGTGTTTGTAAGTTAGT